>NW_026857027.1:0-9685 GCF_026571515.1 Ruditapes philippinarum | reverse complement strand
ATTATAGTTATAATAAAAAAGCAATCTTGTCATCGTGTTTTAATCATCGTACCATCTACGTACCATCTCAATTTCACCTTTGTACCATTGTGCATAGCTGTTCAGGGAGACAAAATAAACGGAACAGCGTAATCGGTTGATATTGAATGATATAATATCGTGACTCGTTTCGCATCTCGCCGAAACATCTCGCGAAATCTCGCGTCTCGCTTCGCATCTCGTGTGAGCACGTAATAAATAAGAAAATTCTATGTCCCCTTCATGTCACCTAAGATACTACCTTGTTTTTGCTAAAAATATTTCTAGTGCCATAAAGCATTTATAAAACTTTAAGTTTCTAAGGTAACAATAGTTTAAGAATATCGAAAACATATCTTATGTCAATTTATTACATTTGTAGAGGTAAAAAATAAAAATTGAAAAGTATTGTTTAGATGGTGAGAATATAAATCTGACTAGAGCTATACGTAAGGTGATAAATAACCCCACTATGGTGGGCTTTACCTACGAAACGATTACTTTTTGATAATCCATAATTCAATCGAACGAAGGTATTTCGTTTTTTGTTGGATTTTGTTGTTAATGTTGTTGTTGTTGTTTTTTTGTTTTTTTTGGTTTTTGTTATTTTTTTTGTTTTTTTTTTGAAATGGTAGAAGGACTCATGCATGTCTGCAATAAAACATTTTAATTAGTCTTAAGTTAACACAGCTTTGTTTATAAATTCACCTTTAAGAACAAGATAGATGCAAAACTGTATGTATCAAACAGAGACAGTCCATTCCTTAGGAATAAGGCTTTCATTGTTGTATATATAGATTAATAGTATTTCTATACCATGAACTACCAAACATTCCACATGCTTTGAAAGTGGTCGGTTTTCAACCAGTTTTCTTTATAATTTGATCTGGTATGTATAAAAAATAAAAGCTGTCACTATTAGATCATCTTATATGAGGGTCGTTCAGGTCGACATTATTGTTGTGTACACATGTTATGTGGTATTGTTAGTATCTTCTGATTGGTCTTTTTCAACTTCCAGCTTGAATACTGTTTAAAAACCATTAGGATATGTCGCCTGCCTTTTAAATTTGTCTTTTGGTTTCTTGTGATATGCAGGCTTCATTACCTCAGATCCCCTTTTAAAATTCCATTTTATTTAAGTCCGCCCATTGTTTTTCTCGTTAGTGCACACGTTTTCTTTTATTTGGGAATCATACGCAGCTTTTCATGGAATACACTACTATCTCACAATGAAGGTTCAATTATTACCGCCGTATATGACCACATCTGCGGATGTTTTTTACTATTTTCATGTTTAAATTTTGATTCTTCTTAAGCCGGTGCTAGGGGCGTGGACAGTAACTTGCAATTTCCAGTTCTGTTCACGAACAGGCTCAATCAAAGCGAGACTGCAACATTTTCAAATTTCATTTCCTAGTGTTTTTTATGGAAGCCTTGGAGGGTCACTTTTGAGTTTCGACTTACGGATATTTTATTTTTGACTTTCGACTTTTGACTTTTGATTTGTGACTTACGTCTTATGATTTTGGCTAACCCATTTTACACGTGCTTTAGAAGCTGAAAGCAGCAACTTTGGTTTCAGGTATGTTTTTAAACGTTTTAAATAATTTCATTCAGATTTGTCATGGAGGATAGGATGTGTTAAGAAGGGAATTAAATATTATTTGATATAATCCCATAGAGGTAACATATCACAGGCTTTAATTCCACATGTGTGACTGTGTGTGTACAATCTTCTATGTTCTAAATATGTTCATTATATTAGTGCTTATACATCTTTTGTCCTCATCACAAAATCTGTCCATGAGTAACAAACAAAATAACTGTTTTACAAGTAGAATACAAGTTTTACGTCTTAAAATGGCATGGTGCACAGTATTAAACATGTATTGCAATTCAGCATTTTATTGAGCTAACACGGAATCAGTAAAGAACGGCAAGTGCTATGGTCATACACACAAGTGCAAAGTTAACTTAAAATTGTAATCGAGCACCATTTGCGTCTAATTTTGTTGTATATTTTAACAATTGAGAAAAGAAAACTTAAGAATAAACGTAGATATAGAGCCAGTTAGAACAAAATATCCTACTAGCATTTAAAATATTTTTTTCGCACCTATCAATCTTTAAAAAACGGAGCTAAGAGATTTACCTATTTTATATAATATGAATGTATAAAGATTTAGATAAAAGATAAACTCTTATTTCAGACACAACTACTGGACAAAAGGTTACGAGGATGAAAACCTTGATGTTGATCTGTGTCTTCATCATTATACTGTTTAGCATTACCAAAGCTACCGTGCCAAGATACCTACCCTCAACATCTATAACAAACAAAACTCTGCTGCTAATAGAGTACTTTCTGGTACAGCATGGCATTACGACGTCATTAAGTACAGTGAATAGACTTTTTAAACGCTTAAATTCTAAACGGCGTAATGGAATGTATACTCCTATTGAGACTGTGTCTGATGTTATAAACAGAGAAATACAAACAAATGGACAACGCATAGAATACCGTACAATATGGCATATGTTAATGCTGGATTAACACATGTACGTCAAGGGAGATGACGTCATGGAAATAATGAGAGCGCTTGATCCGGATGGTATTGAGACGGGGAAAGCTCATCTTATATGACATATGGCCGGTTAAGACAAACTTAAATTACAAGGATTTTATATCCATGGTGCTGTGAATGGGTAAAGTAGAAAAATAACATTGTTAGAGGTTTTGGACTCAAATAACGACCCACACCTTATTGCAAGATACTTTTAGACACCTTTAATGAATATTATCAAGTCCCCCCTCACCCATTTACTAGGTTGTGATGTTGGTACGGAAAACTGCATTGCTTTACTATTGCAGCAATACTTCAGACACGATTCTACAGATCCGATAGTTGGTACTAGAAGCATTGTAGCTGGAAAAAGCACATCTAACCAACGCATTGAGAAGTGGTACATTACGAGAACAAAATATTTTTTTCACACACTTACGCGATACCTGTGTATTTAATGACCTTGATCCGATACAATGTGAGAACTTAAAATTTTGCTTCATGGACCTCATACAAACCGAGTTAAACCGGATTGCACATGAAATAAGGCAACAAAAAAGTTCTTCTAAACCTGACACACTGTTTTTGTACCAGGTCTGTATGAAACTCACGACTTCGGCAATGCAGTTAACTTGAGAGGCGTATATATTGCAAAGAACATGTTTTCACGCCCAGGAAGACAATGTGAGGAATTCATAGAATTAGCACGCCTTCTGAAGCCAGATCTACAGATGCCATTGGACGCTGATTCAGCACTACAACTGTGTACCGAGTTGAAAAATTTTATTTTGAGAATAGATTTAGTATAAATACGCTTTGAAACGACTTATACTGATTTTCTTTCGTGTTATTGATAATATACTAGGTTACTATAGGTTAAGTTTCAAAAAATGATGTTTTAAAATCATAAAGACGATAGTCTACGATTTCACTTCATTATATGGTTGTTTTAAGATATTGGTTTGTAAATATTGAGCAAAATACAAGATATTTGTAAATTATCATTTAAGTTATAACCACTCTAATTTGCACTATAAGGCATTATAAATTGACAACATTGTTTAGTGGTATACCTAAGGACACCTGTATGCAAAATTTAAGCAAAATTTACCGTACGGATTTGGAGTTGTAGGCATTATTATGAGTCAGAACATATACATTAAAAGAAATACATGTATTGAAAGTCTAAAAAATATCCGTGTAATCTCATTTCAACATGTTTTGCAAATGCTGTTTGTTTATATGCAAATTATGGTTGCACTCTTCTATCAAGCCCTGGTAACAAAACAGCTGCCCGACTAGGACTAGAACCTCGGTCTCCCGCGTGACTGACAGGGACACTTTCCACTATGTCACAGGGGGAGAAAGATATGCAGCCATACCGGGATTAGAACCCGGAACCCCTTACAGGGCTAGCTCTGTCCCGACCGAGATTGCACATCATCTACTGAATAGATTCGTACCGTGACATATAAGTTATACGTGTAATTTCAAGTATGTGTAATTAGATTCAAATGTCTTATTCATTCGCAACAAATAGCAACCATACTTTATAGGATGTATTATGGTACATGTGTATTTAAAAGGAATATATATATGATTGTTATTTCAAAAATAGTAATTGATCTTTGTAATAAATGCTGACTTATTTTCTCGTGTTTAATTTTTAGGTTTTGCCTTATGACTTTTCACTTATAATTTATCACTTTTTACTTATGACTTTTATCGTTTGTCTTTGCTGCTACTATTTGCCTTGGTATAGACATTAGTTTTACTTAATTTTAGATACATGCAAAATAAGCAAATTTGTGATACAATCACCAAACGCAAGGGAGCACATCAGCCGAGAGTGGTGTTGAAGTCATATGATGTTTACAAATACATTTAGCCACCAGCCTCATTTTTGCATTATAATTATTGCATTCATATGTTTTTTATCACAGTTGATCGTTTTTACGTGAAGAATCAACATCAATTGTTAATGTGAAATCCTATGTATAGAAGTTTTCCGGACATTCATTTACAAGTGCCGTCTGCTGCATTAAGTATTAAATTAATTAAACTATTCTTGATAAATAACGAATTTTTTATTCAGATTAAACAGTTCTTAGCTATTTTCTAGATGTGTAGCTTTATTACAATTTTTTATTAACATTTTACATCTTGAAATAGATTATTTAATTCCTTGTTGAAGTTAGTCACGGTTGACTGGTACGCTTTTTTCCGTGTTGACTATTAAAGAGGTTACAAGCGTTAGGCATTATAATACATTAAAATAAAGGAGATATATGTACGGAATATTATGTAGTAGTAGCTTTTTAAGGCTTTGTATTTTGCTACAAGCAGCGGTGGAAAATTGATCAATTTTCCAATGTTGCAAGTAGAAAAATGCATAGCCTCAGAAAGCTACTACAACATAATTTTACTTTTATTATATACCTTTTTGTTTTTAGTAAAATGATTTTCATTTAACTACACTTCTATAAGAAATTTCAGAAAATAAAAAATAAATATATGACTGACGGATGAATACGTAATTTATGCAAATCCGGCGACACCTCTTATAATTTTGGTTCCCGTTTCCTTATGCTACGTAAGACACAGCTAAGATCGGAACCAATGTCAAAAATAATCCGGCATTTCTATATATGGTTTCGTATTTTTCACTAACATAATAATGAATTTTCTATCCGTTGGAAGAAAATTTATAGGTATAAAATTAAGAAATAACATCGGCCTGAGAGGTGTATATCGGCCATTTAACGGTCTTGTCCGTGACAGGTTGGCAGAGCTATCAATAATTGTTTGGAATAAATGCGTTTAAACAGATAACAACAAACATTTTTATTCTACAACCGTGCTTTATTTTGTTTAACAAAATTGTTGTCTTATAAGAAAACAAAGTATTAGATAGGCAAAACAAACTGAATTTGAGTTTCATTATATTTAAATTTAAAAACAGAGATAAAAAATACAGAGGTAAGCAGTTTTTTTTCTAAAATAGCACACATGCCTTACTTAAAAGCTTACACTAAGGAACAGCTAAAAGTAAACACTGCCATCAACAAAAACATCAAGTGTTTACGTCACAGAAGACATATATACATGCAATATTTCTACAAAACAACACATCGTTGATACGTTACTGATGAAAAACTAAGAAAATCATGAGTGATCTAACGAAGCTTTTGAAAACATAAGATAAATTAGGAAAACTAGCAACGCTAGAGTGACTGTATTATTATTGAAGTCATGATTTTTAAAATCATTAATTGTCAAAGCGTTATTTCTTCATTTCTAAATGTTCAAAAGAGAGAAAAAACAAACACAGTCTCTAGCTAAAAATTTCTTAGTTAAATTTAAGAAACTGTATACATTGTATAATGTATAAATTAAATAACGTCCACAAGTTCGTTTTTTTTCGAAGAATAACCGACTTTATATGTAATGGAAATATCATAGTCTTTCGTAATGAGCATACCCCAAACCCACAGCATGTCGTAAAAGGGAATGTTTAACTTAGAAGAACGATTAAATGTTATAATCAAATTTGTGTTAACAACACAATGCACTCTGTCTCGCCGAGATATATCTGCCAGTAAATTCAAGTTGATGCCAGTTTTTGAGATAATTATGAGTTTAACAAAATCTAAGTATGAAAAAAAAAGAAGAAAAAAATCAACAACAAAGGGGATTTTTCTAAAATGTAGCTATGATAGCAAGAAGTATGTTTCTTTATGCCTCGTCAAGCTATATGAACAATGAACATGCAAAGTTTGATTTCGATACCTTTCTTTTAAGTTTGAAAATTTACAATGGGCAAATTACTGAAAATTATGAAAGCCAGAATTATGAATTCATGATTTCTCACACTTTTCTCTGTCTCACCATGACGTGTATATCGATACAAGTTTTGTACCATATTGGAGGTATGGACAATATAAAATAAACGTGGCGGGACGTGACATTGCGTGTTTCCAATATTTAAGCGTCCACAATAAGTGGTGGGGTTAAAACTTGAAAAATTATCGAGCGTCTGAAACAAGTGTGAAAAAGTAACGCTCGTATTCCAAAAATTTCTGAATATTTCAATAGACAATACCGAAGAAAACCAAATCACTAGTGTTTGGACATTTTGCATTTGCTAAACTGTACTACTTCTCACTCCGAACGAACGCTGTTTTGTCATGAAACCTATTAGTCTTCTAAACTGGCTCCGAAAACTTGACAAATATGTATTGCTGATGCTCTTGCAACTCCTTTGTAGTTGAAACCATTCGACAGCACGTCCTTAATTCCTACAGGTAGCTTTACTAGAATTTAAACTGAAAACATTAAAAGTATGTGTTATCTCAATTGAAATGAAATACATATAATTATATACAAAATGAAATACAAAAAATCCCTAATACATAACTGTATACAAAAGTTTATATACAAATAACATGTACTTTGTACTTGGTATGTGACCTAAGTTATTGATTCTAAACAAGTGAATAAAGTTTCAATATTATATCATAACTGGTTTATGGGACAATATTTCATAAACCATCTGACAAAACATTTTAGCTTTAAAAATGGGCATAAGTATGTCAAATTGTGCGCCACTCATACGAAACTTGGTCATTGATCTTAGATGTCAACACGTAATATGTGTTCTAAGTTTCAAATGAATCGCTACAATAGTGTTTGAGAAACCATTTTTCATGAAAATTCTAAACCATGAATTCAAAATCGAAAAAGAGGCATAATTTGATAACAATGCAATTCAGAGATTTCTAACTTAGAACGTGTTCTAAACAAGCGTGTGAAGTTTCAAAGCTGTATGATTTATTATTTTTGAAATACCATGTTTCATGAAACTTCTTAACCACAAATTTCTTTGTCAAAATAAGATCTATAATTTGGTATATATTCAATATTAGATGGACGAAGAATGAACTACGGATGAAAACCGATTGTAACTGCAGCAAACAACAATGCGAGACTGGTTTGGATTTAAAACTGGAACCCATATAAAAAATAAAGCGTTTGATTCATACGCTGTATGTCAATTTGAGATTATATATCCCTGTTCCGGAAATCAAAATAAAAAATGGATACCCAATGCAATGCAATGCAAGCAAAGAATTTGCTTTTCTTAATCAATTTAAAAGGCTTATATAAGAATAACATTCTGTTCTTGCTTATGAGCCCACATATTTTTTTTTAAATAAGTCTCTAGGAAACTTAGGTAAATAAACTTACCTCGTCTGAATCGTTGTCATATTCTACCATATTTTCCTTGGAAATTATAAATATAATGGAAAGCACGTGGGAAATAACAAAATCCATAAGTCAAAAATCAAAAGTCATAAATCAAAAGTCATAAATCAAAAGTCATAAATCAAAAGTCATAAATCAAAAGTCATTAGAAAATAGTAAAATAAATCTATAAGTCAAAACTCAAAAGTGACCCTCCAAGGCTTCCATAGTTTTTGCTTTTTTTATGCATTCTTGTTTTCTCTATTTTGAAGTAGCATTTAGATGATTATTGCCCCAATTGCGCTTTCGGACATAGGTCAAAAGACATTTCATAAGTCAAGTTGAATAATTATAAGTCAACAGGAAGTTCTTGTCAAAAGGGCAGTTATGTTCCAATATGTAGTAAATCCATTCATTTATAACGAATATATGGGCAATGTAAGAGAATTTGACCTTCAAGTACAAGGTCATTCAGTTATCAAGGTCAATTAATTATAGGTCTGCAGGGAAGGCCTTTTCCAAAGGGTTGTTTGTCCAATAAGGTAAGTTCATGCACTTATAAGGAAGTTATGGGCACTGTAAGGTTTTTGAGATAAGCTTCAAGTATAAGGTCAGTCAGGGGTAAATGCAATAAAATTATAAGTCAACAGGAAGGTCTTGTCCAAAGGAGTCTGATGTCCAAATATGAAGTAAATCCATGCACCAGTAAGGAAGTACTGGCCAATGTAAAAGTTTTGGACGGAGTATTTTCTCTATTGTTCTTTTTTGGCAGGACTAACCAACATGCATCGAGAAAACTAATTTTCTATTCCTAACCTAGATTAGGCTAAGGATCAACAAAATATTTATATACTTTGTTTCTGTTTTATTACAATAAAATATGAATAGAAAACACATATCACACTAAAAATATGATATTTTAGTTGCTTTAAAATTTTGGTAGAACTTAACAACATACATCAAAGAAAGTGTAACTTCAAATCACTTATTGGATAAGACTTACTTTCTATTCATTGATAATCAACAAAAATTGAATAAGTGAAACTAAACATATAATTATTATACATGTAGATAAAGACCTGATATGGCTTACTTCAGAGTACCGATCGACGGATGTGTAAAATGTGTGTTTTATAAAAAAGTATATCTTGGAAAGGTCTTTTCAATATCTTTTGAATTTAACACGTTTGAAACATTTTGGCTACATAGTGGAAATAAAATTTCAACATTTTCGATCAATTCTAAGTATGTTTTGAATACGGCCAGGAAACTCATTACATCAAATGTAACCGAAGTTCTTGTGCATATAGCGCCAATGAATGTTGTCGTGTATGTTTGAAATTAAAACTTGTTAAATAGAGGATATTTGTTTGTTTCAGTGTAAGATCGAACAAGATTGCATTTGAGAAAAATGCTATGCCACCGCAATAATACAACACTAAATAGTAGTGTAGGAACAGATTTTTTTGTTTCTATACAATTGAAGATTGTCATAATGCATATCTAATTCTTATTATCAGATTAGTGGTTAAATCTATTGTTAACTCAATAAAAGATCAGAGTAGGAATATATCAATGCACTTGAGTCTAGTGAATTTGGTGGTGAAGGTCATATTTCACACAGCATAAAATTTCATGACTGCATCAAAGGACAACATGTAATACACTTTGTCAAAATCTAGGTTCACTTTTAATTTTGACACTAGAGGCAAAATTTGAACAACTTTGGTAGAGTACCTATACATGATATCATTTAACAAATATTAAAGCTCTAAGCCTTGTACCTTCAGACATAAGATTTTTTTGATTTTTTACTATATGTATATATTGAAAATCAATGACCCCGGGGCGGGGCA
>NW_026857026.1:0-56133 GCF_026571515.1 Ruditapes philippinarum | reverse complement strand
TACTCCTAACTGTGTAATGAAATTATCCTAAGTGTGTCTATCTATGACTCTGGTTAACTCATTTACGAAGAAAATTTACCAATTTGTAGCTTTTTGTAAAATTATAGATGAAGTAATAGAAAGAGCATCGAAACACGAAGCTATCTGATTTGTACGAGAGGGGAAGGTGTATGTATACGATTTGACTCTGACAGATTCTCAACAGAAAACTATGATACAAACATCTGTTTATGCGTAAGCAAATGATAAGAACAAATACATTTTACGATTCATCTTTATCCGTATAAGTATATATACATTGTTCAAAGAGCCTCTACTAACATTGTACTTATAATTAATAACCACATTAATTCTTATTAACATGAAAAGGAAATTTGTCTTGACTTTCACATTTAGAAACAAGCTTATGTCCATGTAGCTGACGGTATTTTAGTCAACAAGAACAGATTATCTAGTGTGTTTATCTATTATACAAATACGAGAAGTTTGTCAAACAATCAATATTCAACAATAATGTTTACTTTTGTCGGAATTTTATTATAAGCTTAGTTACCCCGATTTATTGCGACATAAACTTTCTACAACATTCTTGTTGCAATAATTGAATTTAAGTAAAACAGTTACTTTATTATATCAATGTTTAACAACAGATAATTCACTAGCAATTCAAACATTTCACAGAAATATATAAACAGAACAATATTGATTTTGTATATATTAGATCCACACAATGAATATAATATTATATACAAAGGTTTATTATTAGTAATTTGGCACTATGTGTTATAATAACAACACCAATATTGCATGATGACTTAAAATAGACACTAAATTTACAAGCAATATAAAATTTATTGTAGCACATTATTTCAGTATTTGATATCAATTATACTCGTACTTGAGTCTATTTACGTTGTAGCACATTATTTCAGCATTTGATATCAATTATACTTGAGTCTATTTACATAGAAGCATATTATTTAATTAATGATAACAATTGTATTTGAGTCTATTTACATTGTAGCGCATTATTTCAACATTTGATATCAATTGTACTTCAGTCTATTCAAATTGTAGCACATTATTTCAGCATTTGATATCAATTATACTTCAGTCTATTTACGTTGTAGCACATTATTTCAGCATTTGATATCAATTATACTTGAGTCTATTTACGTTGTAGCACATTATTTCAGTATTTGATATCAATTATACTTGAGTCTATTTACGTTGTAGCACATTATTTCAGTATTTGATATCAATTATACTTGAGTCTATTTACGTTGTAGCACATTATTTCAGCATTTGATATCAATTATACTTGAGTCTATTTACATAGAAGCATATTATTTAAGTAATTGATAACAATTGTATTTGAGTCTATTTACATTGTAGCGCATTATTTCAACATTTGATATCAATTATACTTGAGTCTATTTACATTGTAGCACTTAATATCACTTTATATATGATACTGTTTATAACGATATTTTTGTTTGTATGATGTCATTATATATAATAACACATTGTATAGATATCTATGTTGATATCATTATAGAATATCAATTATAAGATATCTGTTTAGTTACACACCATTAACGCTGTCCAAACTATCAGCGTAACTGTATTTTCTCGGCATTTCTCCTAGATTATAATTCATCTTTCTCGATGACAATGGTGTATCGGATGTGACAATACTGTCCTCATTAACCCCAGGTAACCAAGAGAACATCGACTTTAAGCTTCCGCGAAACTTTTCAGACATAAATCCATAAATAAACGGATTGATGAAATTGTTAATAAGAAATAAGCAATCCGCGATTTCACCGAAATGAGTTCGAAAATCACTAGGTGGATATACATCTCGTCCAGCAAGTTTTAGGCATTTATGTATAAGTCTTGGTAATGGAAGAACAGCCGCCATTACAATAACAACAACAACTATTTTTGACATGCGCTGTATCGACTTCCGGGTGGCGTCTGTTGTCGTGAAAGAAATAGACCCTTTGACCATACATATTTTCAAAATATGAAGGACGCACGTTATAACTAACGGCAGAAAGTACACCGATAACCATAAATACAGCAAAAATTCCTGGGATCGTCCGGCCAGAATAATTTTTGCATTTATAAGTGCTGTTAGACTTCCTGTTATTATCATTCCAATTATCCACACAACTATAGACGATATTATCACCTTTTTAATTGTTAGATAGGCATTAGCTCTTAACGGATAAGCCAACGTGATATACCTCAAAACAGCTAACAAAGCCACGTGTGTATTTGCTGAGAACCAGAAAATGGATTTCAGAATATAATATGGTGAACTTATTATAACTGGAGATGAGCACGTGACAGATAAGATAACTCTTTCAAATGATGTTGTCAGGTTTAGAGTAAGAAACAATAAATCAGCAATAGCTAAAGCAGCTATAGCAACGAATGTCGGGTCATGCAAGTTCCGGTCACGAATGACTCGTGTTATTACAAACATGTTGGCCACTATTCCAATGATAAACAATGTCTCAATGGCGCTGTATATGCATGCTGTGTCGCAGTAACCACATGAAAATTTTTGATAACTACCGTAACTTCTCCAGTTACCACCAGCACGTGAAGAATTTCCCACAGTGACGTCATCTTGTGTTAAATTTCCACGTGAAGAATTTCCCACAGTGACGTCATCTTGTGTTAAATTTCCACACGAAGAATTTAATACATCCATCGCGTTCTCATTCATTGCCAAAGTAACATTGTCCAAGAAACTGTTTGTTTCACACATTGTTTGTTAAATGTCTGTGGACAAGTATGTTAATACATAGATATATACTAGTTACACATGTAACAGTCACCCACTTATAACCCTTCCCTAATGCAGTATAGGTCCACTTAAGATTGTTTATACCAAACCTTATATAGACAAGGCATCTATGTTGTCTTCGTAAACAAACATTTTTAATCCAAAACAATTTTTAAACTTTTTTTTTAAAGCATCTCCGTCTTCCGACAACATTTATAAACAACAAACTAAACAACCTCCACCATTTTTTAACACCGTTATATCTCAATTAATGTAAATACTACATTAATTAACGAAATGTATATACTGTTCATTGACCGTATAAAACATTTGCATAAAAACATAAGAAAATAGGCCAGAAATATTCTCCTTGTTACTCTTTATAAAACACGCGTAACAAGTTCAACTACTGACAGATAAGAATGTGAGATCTATCTAACGCGCTGTAAAATCTTGTTCAATTTGCGAATTATTGTAACGATATAAATGTTTAAACAACAAAAAAGTTCCAGATAAGTTCAAACATCTGGAAGTGTAATAAAGCAGCATATTGCTGGTAAATTAACATAGATCTCTACTACTTGAAACTGAAGGTAATTGTTGCACTACAGCTGACGTTAACTCATCAAATGTGCAACAACATGTTGATAGTAGAAGATTCGTTTACTGCCTAAAATTTAATCATTTGTTTTATGTTAAGATTTCTCATCTTATCGCTACATGGATTGTTTATACCAAGCCTTATATAGACAAGTCATCTATGTTGTCTTCGTAAACAAACATTTTTAATCCAAAACAATTTTTAAACTTTTTTTCGAAAGCATCTCCGTTTTCCGACAACATTTATAAACAACAAACTAAACAACCTCCACCATTTTTAACACCGTTATATCTCAATTAATGTAAATACTACATTAATTAACGAATTGTATATACTGTTCATTGACCGTATAAAACATTTGCATAAAAACATAAGAAAATAGGCCAGAAATATTCTCCTTGTTACTCTTCATAAAACAGTCAAGAACTACTAAAAAAATTTTAAATCAAAGGTGTAAAATCGTTAAATTTTGCGAATTTTTGTAACATATAAATGTTTAACCCCCAAAAAGTTCCGATAAGTTCAAAAAATCGGAAAAGTGTAAAAAAAGAGAAAATTTGTGGTAAATTAACTAATTCTCTATTTTTAAAACTGAAGGTAATTGTTGCACTACAGCTGATGTTAACTCATCATATGTGCAGCAACATGTTGATAGTAGAAGATTCGTTTACTGCCTAGAATTAATCATAAGTTTTATGTTAAGATTGCTCATCTTATCGCTACATGATAATTAGCAGTAAAATTTGTAATCATTAAATAGTTGTTTGAATCTCGAGCCAACTGCAATCCTCAAATCCTCACTGCTAAAAATTTATTCTATTTTTGACCTGTAAATAGGGGCTGTTTTGTCCATTCGTGTTTTGCCCCGACCCCCCAAAGCGAAAAGTGAAAATTAAAATTTAAAATGGGGGGCAGGGAGCGAAAAAAGCAAATTTAAAGGGAAAACCGGGGGGAAAAAGAAAAAAACTTCGCCCGCGGGTGCGCGGAGCGATATTAAAGAAATAAAAGGCGGGAGCTCGGAGCGGAAACACGATAATTAGCGACCCGCCATTTAACTTATTTATTATCGACTTTTCGCCTGGCGGGGTTGCGGGACGAAAACATGATTATAAGCGAGTTCTCGTGGCGAAGTTTTAATTATTAAACTTAGCCCCGCGCCTCCGCAAATAAGCCTGTTTTCGTCCCGCGACACCACCGTTTTATTTCTTAAACTTCGCCCCGCACCCTTGCTAACTAGAGTGTTTTCGCTCCACGCCCCCGCCATTTTAAATTTTTGGCTTGGGGGGGTCCGAACAAAACACGAAGGCACAAATCAGAAAGTTTTAAGTTTTTAAGAAACACATTCAGGTCTTTCCCTAGGCCCAAACGAGTCTGTTTTGAAGTAAATTTTATTAAGAAAAAAAGGATAATTGTTTAAAAACTTTATCTTAAATACGTAAATATACCAAATTATTTTGGGGCAAAAATATTTATTTACAGGATCTTCAGTATTCTTTAATAAAAATAATTTTACAGAAACATGCAATATATTTTGATCAAATACCCCCCTTTTTTTTTTTTTGTATTTCGTTTTTTTTTTAACCTATAAAAGAAACCCTTCCCCCCAGTTTTTCACAGTGTTTCTCCCAATATATGTCAGTATTGGGATAAAACTATATCAATTAGTTTTTTTCCATTTTGTCAGTAAAAAAATCCCATAAAACCCATTATCGTACTCCATCTGCCAAAAAAAAATTCTTTTTCAAAAATTTATTGTACTCGAAGAATCAAAGTTTGTCAAATTTAAAAATTTTAGGTTTTGGAAAAAAATATTTTTAAAATGCATTTTTGTTTTCTATATGGCTTTTAAAAGCTGACAATATTTTTGAACTGCCCTAACCCTCGTCCAATATATTGGACAGCTGTTTTTCCGTCCAATAGAATACTATTGACTTCAAAAAATTAAAAATTTTTAACCAAAAATAACTTATTTTTAAAAAAAAAGTTTATTCCGTAATTTTTTATTATCTGAAAGGCCCCTTATTTTACTTTTTTTTCTTAGAAAATGAACGTTAAAACATCAGTTTTTTAAAAAACCATTTGATGTTAAAAGATAAAAACAAAAAAAAGCATAAAAATTGGCAACACTTCCATCCTTAATCTAATAGATCTAAGTTAGATATTTTTAAAGATAAAAAAGGCAAAAAAATATAATGTAAAAACTTAATAAAAACACTGTTGTAAACAAAAATTGTATAGTTATTTTTGGGAAAGTTATTTTGGGAAGTAAATATTGAAGCTTTATAATGCAGTTTTACAGGGCCCTTTTTTCTCGTTCTGTAATAAATTCAACAAATTTTCAGGCCGTTTTTGAATAACATTAAAATAAAACTTTAAAAGGGCCGTGTTCTTAAAAACTTTACATTTATAATTTTAAATGGCCGTGTTTTTTAAAATATCAGATAACTTTAACATGGGGTTTCTGAATAACTTTACATTATAATTTTAAAAATTCCGTTCTGTAATAAATTAAAAAACTTAACAGGGCGGTTTGTAAACTTTAAATTCAAAACTTTAAAGGCGTGTTCTGTAAAAAACTTTAAACTAATTTTAACATCCGTGTTCTGAAAAAAACTTTTTAGATTTTAAAAACATCCGTGTTCTTTTTAAAACATTAAGTACAAACTTTTTTAAACTGGCCCTTTTTCGTAATAACATTACGTACCAAAATTTAAAAAAGGGCCTTTTCTGTTAAATTAGAGTATAATTTTAAACATGCCGTTTTTTTAAAAACCATCTAAACAAATTAAAAACCCTTTTTTTGAAACATTAATTTTAATAACTGTAAGGGTCGTGTTTTGTAAAACTTTTTCAAAAAAACTTTTCCACTTTGAAAGTTTTTTCCCATTTTTACTAAAAAGTTGAGTAAGTTTTAAATTAATTTTATTTTAAAAATTTTTTTTACGCCCAATTGTTTCCAAATACTCTCCGGGCCATTCGAATTTAATTTTTCCCACATATAATTACGTGAGGTTATTTTTCAGATTTTTCCAAAAAAGCTAGTTTTCAAAGAAATTATATATATAAATTTTTTTATTTATTGTAAAATACTGACTATAAAAAATTCTTTTTGATACTTTATAGAAATATAAAATCATATCTAGCCACGATAATTATGTTTAAAAACATTTCGAAAAATGTTTAAAAAAAATATTTAAAATTTTTGTAAAACAAATTTATTTTTTTTTTTTTCTTTCGTTACACTTTATAGAAACAATAAAAAATTAAGGTAAGAATAATTTGCCAAAGAAATTTTTATGATCTTAAATCACATAAAAAAAATCTTAATATGTAAATTTCATAAAAAAATAATTCTATAAAAAATAAATAACACTGGCCTTAACAAATATTTTCAGAGAACTTTCCTTTTGGTTTTTAAGTAGAAAAATTAAAACAATAAAACACGGAAAATAAAAAGATGATCCAATTTCCCGTAAAAAAAAAAAAACCCCTTCTCCCCCATCTAAATTTTAAATACAAGAAGTTAAAAAATCATTTTGAATGAACGGAAACAAACCATTTAAGTAGTCATACTTGAGAATTTGCGATAAAAAACCCAGATTTATTAATCATAAATGTATAACCTGTTGACGATTATACATATGTATTTGCGACTATAAAATGAAAAAATTATAAAATCTAAATTAAGGAAGGGAGCAAGTGAGTAAAATAAACAGTCTAAGCCCTGAGTTTTTAGGGTTTCAAATCCTAAATAAAAATTAATAAGTAATAGTCAAAACATCATCTCATATCATGTTCATCATAAATTTATCAAATTCATCATCATCATCGTTTATCAATGTTTTTTCACATCAACATCTCACATTATTCATTTTATCATCAGTTCATTTAAAACATCAAATCCTATCATTATCATCATGTTTTTATTTTATCAATTTCATCATCATCATGTTCCATCATCAGTTCTTATCATTAAAAATCTCATCATCATTTCCATTTCTCATCATGTTTACATCATCATCATGTCATCACAAAAAATTTTTTAAATTTCATTTCAATTTAATGTCATATCATTTCATCAGTTTATCATAATGTTCATCATCATACCATGTTCTTTTCCCTCATCAAAGTTCCCTCATCATCATATCATCATCATCATCATCATTTTTCATTATCATCATTTCTCATCATCATCAAAAGTCATCACAATTTTATCATGTTACATATTTCTATCATATCTTTTTCATCATCATATGTTCATATCATATGTTCATATCCACCCCAAATTTTTATTCATCATCATCAATTTTTCTCACATTTTATTAACATCATGTTTATCATTTCATCTTTTAATTAAAAGTCAAATCATCATCATGTTCATCATCTTTCATCATCAACAGCAACAAACCCAAAAAAACAACCGCAACACAAGAGTCGAAACACTATTTTTTACGAATCAAAAGTTGTCCCAAACGCTGTATCACGTTTCTTTACACCCCTTTTTTTCATTTTTTTTATTTCTTCCTTATTGAAGGATGGTATCTGTCCTTATATTTTTTCCATAATATAATTGAGACATGTTGATACTTGTTCACTAAAATGATAATATATTCTTTTTTTTTTTAAATTTTATTTTTACGTTTTCCTTTTAAAAATTGGGGGTAAAAAAAAAAAATTTTTGGTAAACTTAATTTATAATTTTGTGTTTAAAATTTTAAAAATTTTGGGGGGGGGGGCCCCTTTGGGAAACCCCATTTTTTTTTGGGGAAAAATTTTTTTTTAGCCTTTTTTGTTTTATGCATGGGCATATTGCCCGAATGTACTTGAAATAAACCTTAAAAAATCTTGGGGAATTTATGTTTGTCTTAAGCATAAAGGGAAAAAATAGAATAAAAAGAGCGCTATAACATTTTTTTTTAAATATAAATTAAAAAAATCTATCTTGCAATCAACGATACTTATATAACCGCAAAATATTTAAATGGAAACAACATTTTTATTATAAGCGATTACTCAAAAAACTGAAAATTAAATATGTAAAAACATATAATAAGTTAAAAATAGATTTTAAAATTTTGAAAAAACATAATTTAAAAAAAGGGGGAAAAAACCATTTTTTTAAATCCTTTTTGGTTTTGTACAATTATTGTAAATTTTTCGTTCAGGGTATTATTTTCCCATAATAAATATAATTTAAAACCCAACGAAAACCATTACAATGTCTTTTATTTATTTAAACCCCTTTTTAAATTTATTTGAACAAACGAATCGAAAGGTCCATTAACCCCCCCCAAAAATGCCCCTTATTTTATTTTTTGGGGACAGAAAAAAAAAGGGAAAACCGTGCCGGATTTTTGAAAACCGGGAAAATGCCTTTTTTTAAAATACCCGGGAAAAAACCAAAAGGCCCCTTTAGGGGGAGCCCCCCAAAAAGTGTTGTTTTTGCTTTTACATTTTTTCCCCTTAAATAAAAGTAAAAAGCAAGTTTTTCCAAAAAAAATTTTTTAACACTGCTATTAATTTTGAAAAAATAAAAAAAATAAACCCTAAAGAAAGTCCCCAAAACGGGGAAAAAAGAAAAAGGTGCAGGGTCGGTTGATTTACCTTTTTGCAAAGAAACTACATCCACCCTAACCCTGACATTTTCAACTTTTATAGGGGGTTTGATAAAAAGATAAATTAAAAATATACTGATTATCAGAAAGTGTTCCCACCTAATTTTTAAAATTTTGTGGCATAGAAAAAAAACCATAAAATTAAACCCGGGAATAATTCGTGATATAAAATTTGGGAAAATTGGTATAATTAATCTGGCTAATAAGTTTATTTACCATTTAAAGTTTTTGAAAAAAATAATTAACATCAATTTTTCTTTTTCCCGACTTTTTTCTGCAAAAAAAGTCATTAAAGGGAATTAAAAATAATGATATAAATTTGAAAAATAACATACATATACATGTTTAAAATTTTTATATACAGTTTTTATATAAATTATCATATAGAAAAAATTCAAGTTTTTTTTTAAAAACGGGGTTTATTTTCCCTCGAGTGGGATGAAAAAAATAGTTCATGGTGGTGGTAAATGGAAAAATGTAATTTTTATATCCAAATGAAAATAAATTTGTATGTAAAGAAAAAAAAAAAGAATTTTCTGTTAATTATACATTTTTTGCATTTTTGAATCACAGTTTGAAAGATATTCCCTTAAAGTTTGTAATTTTGGGTAATTTTTCAGAAAAAAAGTTCCGGCAAAAAACACCAGTGAAAATACGGGAAAATATGTTTTTACTGCAGTTGAAATACGGAAATAATAAAAAAACAATATTATTTTTATCAATATTTCTGAATATTTCATTTATAGATATTTAAAAATACAGTCATCATATACAATTAAAAAAGGACAAACACATTGATATATCTTACAAAACACGTAGTTAGAAATCGTAAGCTATTGAAAAAACAGTGTTTATTCATTATTTGACACCATAATATGTTCTTAATTTTCGCTAAATAACAAACTTGGGCAGTTAAAAAGTCAACACAACCGTTGAATATTCGCCACCATTTGCCCCATGTGAACACGACGTTGAAATGTTGGCACGACTTTCCCCTGTCAACACAACCGTTGAATGAGGTACGGTTTTCCCCTGACAACACAACCGTTGAATGTGGCACGATTTTCCCCTGTCAACACAACCGCTGAATGTGGCACGATTTAACCCTGTCAACACAACCGTTGAATGCGGCACGATTTACCCCTGTGAACACAACCGTTAAATGTGGCACGGTTTTCCCCTTTCAACACAACCGTTGAATGTCGCACAATTTTCCCCTGTCAACACAACCGTTGAATGTGGCACGATTTTCCCTGTGAAACACGACTGAATGTGCACGATTTCCCCCTGTAACACAACCGTTGAATGCGGCACGGTTTTCCCCTGACAACACAACCGTTGAATGTGGCACAATTTTCCCCTGTCAACACAACCGCTGAATGTGGCACGATTTACCCTGTCAAAACAACCGTTGAATGCGGCACGATTTAACCCTGTCAAAACAACCGTTGAATGCGGCACGATTGTACCCCTGTCAACACAACCGCTGAATGTGGCACGATTTTAACCCTGTCAACACAACCGTTGAATGCGGCTCGATTTTCCCCTGTCAACACAACCGTTGAATGTGGCACGATTTTCCCCTGTGAACACAACCTTTACATGTGGCACGGTTTTTTCCCCTGTTGAAACACAACCATTGAAATGTGGCAACGATTTTCCCCTGTAACCACAACGTTAAATGTGGGCACGATTTTCCCCCTGTGAAAACAACCGTTGAATGTGACACGTTTCCCCTGTGAACACAACCAGTTGAATGTGGCACGATTTTCCCCTGTGAACACAACCGTCATTGAATGCTTGACATGATGATTTCCCCTGTCAACACACCGTTGAATGTGGCACTATTTTCGCCCTGCCACACAACCGTTGAATGTTGGCACGATTTTACCCCTGTGACCACAACCGTTGAATGTGGCACGGTTTTCCCCTGTCAACACAACCGCTGAATGTGGCACGATTTCCCCCTGTGAACACAACCATTGAATGTGGCACGATTTTCCCCTGTGAACACAACTGTTAAATGTGACACGGTTTTCCCCTTTCAACACAACCGTTGAATGTCGCACGGTTTTCCCCTTTCAACACAACCCGTTCAATTGTTGCACGATTTTACCCCTGTCGTCAAAATGCCGCAACACGCACCATGTTATGTTGTTGCAAGATGATATAAAAAGACAAAAAAGTAACTGGCAAATAAGATTGTCTATGAATTGTAATTTGTTTGTTGTTATTCGCATTACCAGCAAAAGAAAAAGTAACTCTTGATCGGATTGTTAATGTCGTTCTTAGTTTAAATTTTGGTAAACATGTTAATTTTATTTCATTGAGATGGCTTAATCAGCTTTATACACGGAACTTACCGAATGCTCAGTCAGCTTGATACACGGAACTAATTAAATAATGGTTTTAGAGCACGTAAGATTCTTGGAGAATGTAGCTGTAAATATGAAATTATTTGTCATAAAAGTAGGAATAGTACTTTGACTTCCATACAAAGTACTAAATTCTTTATTAGACTAATTTCCAAAATGCCACAGAAGACAAAGTAAGGTTAGATAATTGGCAATTAAGTAACATTTTGGAACGTAAAAAGTATAAAAGTTCACCAGAAACAAAAACCTTTTTAGAAAATAGAGCATTTCTGGGTCATTAGGGGCCTAATGATATGTCAATTTGTAAATAAAATATGTATGTGTTCGCGTATTTTATATAGATCCTCGTAGACCGCCAATGCTGCGACATTTAACAGCACGTGCGATTTTTGGCGACATTGTGACATTTAACGTTGCAACATTCAATCATGTGAAAGACTATGATAAAGTGGATCTAATAGCAGACGACAAGTTTGCCTTTGGTATTCACGACACTGGCATTAATTTGAATTCATCAGGCTGGAATTGTCTTTGGAAAAAGTTACAATTTACCGAAGCTTTCATAGATAATAGAAATTTACTAACAATTTCAAACTAACAAACCTTTTATCTGACTAATACATAATATTTTATTTACAACGGTGGGCACACTGAAAAAAAAGCATAAGGTCGTTACTAATATATTTTTGAATATACATTTTACAATTGTAGTATATATATCATACATTGTATTCTGCACAAAATAACTCATACAAGAGGAATAACTGTAACAATTATAAAAAGCGACGGTTATAAGGATTTGCTTCCCTTTGATTTAAAATAACATGACGTATGTTTTTATTAACATGTTCTAGCTTGTATATATATAAACCAAAACGCTTTGCGATGGTTATATTGCAAACAACCATTTTACGTAAGGCCATATAACCTGTCAAGAGTCTTAATACTGAATTCAGTACTAACTAACTTGGTATGAAATAAATGGTTTTAAGAATTTAAGAAAAACATTAAAAGGTTTACACGCAACTAAGAAAGAAAATAAGAATGAAAGAAAGAAAACAAAAAGAAAGAAAGAAAGAAAGAAAGAAAGAAAGAAAGACAGAAAATTATCTAAACATATGCTATATTGCGTGTTATATGTGCTGTCGCACTTCTAGAAACTGTTATCCCGGTCTCCACACCCGGATAGGGCGAGGAACCGGGTCAATGTTGTGGTATTGTTTTTGCGCCGCAACAGTGGGGGTTTGTCCACTGGGGGTTTGTCCAGCGACGATTTGTCCAAAGAGGTATTTTAACATCTGACTATCATGTAAAAGAGCAAGGCCTTTACAGGGGAACTAAAAATGTAACAGCTAAAGTCCCTATTATTTCATGTTGGTAGGGCGGGTTACAGTTCAATATTTCATTGTAAGTATCATCAAATTTCAGAGATTTTCCAAACTTAATACTCAACCATTACTATAATGTGAGGCTAACCTGAACTCACACACCAGTCAGTACGGGTTTATTGCGGAAAATAATTATGCCAAGCTAGCTTTTACATTCTGTCTATCCCCACAGTACCAGATCAATGTTGTGTGTGAGGAGTGCGTGTGTATGTGTGTACATTTAAATAGCGGAAGGTGTTTTCAACTTGCATTACGGAAGTGTTTATTAAAGAAAATTTAGATACAAAATATAAATAACTCAAAATGTTTCTAAGAATTACAATTTAGAACTTATATTTTTGTGTTTAACCTTTTCCCTCATACGGCTTTTTGTCCTTTAGGCCCCATACACTGTTTTTCGTTTAAAAAATGTTGTTAAAAAGTGACCACTTTTTCGGCGCCGCCCCCCATCCAAATGTTACATCAGGGGGTTGCCAGAAGGGGTATGTGCCCCCTTCTGTTTGGGGGGTTTGAAGGGGGCGGTAGTCCCCCTCATCGCCAAGAAAATTTTGGACATGTGACAGGCAGAAAATGGCCTCATGTCGATCTTAGGGTAACTAGTAAGGATAACTAGTAACCGACGCTGAAAAGCCTTTTACTCTATCTCAATTCATTGAGAAGTTGCAGCACTATGAAATCCGTTTTGATGGAAAAAACAATGCAAAAATAGTGATTTTTGGCAATTTTGAGACGTCCCCCGTTGTCATGGTGTAATAGGGGTGGTTCGGCGCAATTTAAAATATAACTATCCGAGCCCCTGAGGGTCAAGTAAGTTCGGGATTATTAAATCATTTCAACAAACAGCTTTACAGTTATATCATTTATATATTCCAATCCATTCTTCAATTACTGTATGGTGGTTACATCAAGTTAAGGTACAAACCAACAACACTCTGAAATAAGTATATAACAATATGTAAATATAAAGTAAAATAAAGTAGAAACAATGCATTAATTATTATCATATCTTACATAATCAATTACATGTCTAGTGGCCAATTTAGTTCGTTACACTCAGCAACAGTCCTTAAATATCATATCATAGCTTATGGAATTATACACACAATTAACATATTTTATCTTTTAAACAATTCACAATACATCACACATGTAACTTACCATCTGAGGGATGAGTGTAGTACATCAATCTATAACTAATACCTTCTCTTACTTTCACACCAGTGACTGTTAACTGCAAGGTTAAATATTAATAGTGAATAAAAGATGAAAGGTGATTTGATAGATACATGTCATTCTGAAACTCATACTTATTTACAAATTTCACAATCAATGGACTGATCCAAAATACAACAGAATCACAATAATGCAATTCTACATATTTACAATAAAGCATTTAGCAGCAGTCAGGATAAATACATACCAACTTAGGAAATAAAGAACTTGACCACAAACACTAATTCTTCTGACCTCTCTTTTACAACATAACAAAGACACAATGACTTTTTCCCACCAATAAGTCACATGACATAAAAATAACTTAAAACCAACGATCCGTGAACCAATCATTTGAATTCTTAGAATACTGACCAATGTAAACATAAGATAAAATCAGTTAAAACCAATAGAGTAGTCTCCCTTGAAAAGTATCAGACAAGACCGACGGATTTGTCTCCCTTTGCTAAATTATAAAATCCAACAGTAAAGCAAGAGTATTGTCCCTTGGACCTGATCCTAAAAATAAGACCCTGTTACATACTTCCCTGGTCTGAAAAAATGACGTCCCGTCATTGGTCATAAATGTCTTCAGTCTTCAGTCTGGTCTTTCTTTTAAATTTACAAACAATAATAAACATACAAAGAAAGTTTTTATCTCGAAAAAATCTGTCAGTGTGTTACACAATAATTGTTACATTACAATTACCTTTCTATTTTACAAATGTATAGTTATATATACATTATAACATTATTGTCATAAGCATTTAATATCTGAAATAATCAGATATCAAGTGACACTCATTACTTTAATGTTTACTTGTTTGTATAACATTATGTAGCATTTAATATCTGACATAATCAGATATTAAGTAACATTCAATACTTTTAATGTTTATTTGTTTGTATATTTATTTATATTATAGTTAATCATGTTCCATGTTTAACTATTATATATCTCTCCTCCCCTCTTTTTTATAATGAAGACATTAATATACATTAAAACAATGGTTTTCATTTTAAAATACATAAAATCAGAATTAAATGTTATAACATTTCAATACAATGAAGTAATACAACAATTCAATTCAAATCATTTCATGATGGCTTCTAGTAGTTTATGAGCAACGGCTGTGTCCACTTGATTTAAAATACCAGATTTCATCAAAACATCCACAGCTTGTATTTTAGAATCATATGGTCTT
This sequence comes from Ruditapes philippinarum, assembly GCF_026571515.1. Lineage (NCBI taxonomy): Eukaryota > Metazoa > Mollusca > Bivalvia > Venerida > Veneridae > Ruditapes > Ruditapes philippinarum. Next base: position 40,937 of record NW_026857026.1, on the reverse strand, counting down.
GGTACCACAGCATTCATATAGTAGTCTTCATATTTTGATGGAGGCTTCTTATCTCTAGTAGACCTTCTTGGTGCTGGTTTAGGTGCTGCAGGTACCTCTGGTGTACATTCTGCACCTTTATTTTGATTTGTCTGTACTGTGACTAAATCTGTCTCGTCTGTTGTTATATGTGTCTCTCCTGTGTCTATTACATGTGTCTCTCCTGTGTCTACTATATGTGTCTCTCCAGTGTCTACTATATGTGTCTCTCCTGTGTCTACTACATGCGTCTCTCCTGTGTCTACTATATGTGTCTCTCCAGTGTCTACTATATGTGTCTCTCCTGTGTCTACTACATGTGTCTCTCCTGTGTCTACTATATGTGTCTCTCCTGTGTTTGTTACATGTGTCTCTTCTGTGTTTGTTACATGTGTCTCTTCTGTTGTAATATCTGTCTCTTCCGTTGTTATATGCATCTCCTCTATTGTTTTCTCTGTCCCTTCTGCTTTATCTGTCTCCTCAATGTTTGTTCCTGTATCCATATTTGTATTCACTGAATCTATCATATTGATGTCTTCTTCCTGTCCAAGCTCATGAGCAATATCTTCCTCATTCATTTCTATGTCGTCATCAATAATAACTGTTTCGTCATCATTTATATCTGACTCCGGTTGAACATGTTCATGAATTTCATCTTGATTTATTATTTCAATTTGTTCACTGTTCTCACTATGAACACTATTTCCGCTTGATTCAATACTATTACTTCCTTCACTGTTTCCACTTGTTCCACTGATTACACTTGTTTCACTTGCTTCACTTTCTCCACTTGCTCCAGAGACATGTTTCACAGTAGGAAAATGGGCGTCCCCACTATCATTTGTATGTAATACAAATTCCTCTTCCTCTGCTTCATTCTCCGAATCATTTCCGACGTCGGCTTTCTCTTTTCTCTCTTTCTTTTCTCTTATAACTCTATTTTTGTCTCCTTTCTCTTGTATGTATTGCTCTCTATGATCTTCTTTCTCTTGTGTGTATTCCTCTGTGTCAGCATCATCTGTTATTTTCCTATAATTAACAGGATGTAGATGATTTCTGTGCAGAGTTTTTTCCTTCTTGGACTTTACCGATCTTAACTTGAATACAGGGACATCTGGTATTGGTTGGTCAATGACTTCGTAGACTTCTTCTTCAAATTTGTCAGCTATTTTATGCTTCCCTTCATATCTTAAAATTTTAACCAAGACTGTATCGCCAATGTTGATTCTTGCTGCTTTAGCTTTGATGTCGTACTGTTCTTTTTGTTTAGCTCTAGCTTTGTCATTGAATTCTTTTACTATTTCTCTTGTTGATGCCATTCTTGTCTTTAAATCTTCTATGTATTCGTTTACACTTTTTGTTGTTTCTTCTTCTTCTGTCACTTGTTCAAACATAGAGTCTATCGGAAGCTTAGGTTTTCTACCAAACATGAGTTCAAATGGTGAAACGTTTGTAGACTCATGTGGTGTACTATTGTATGCATATACTAGTGATGGTACATATTTCTTCCAGTCTTGCTTCTGAGATGCATTGAGTGTTCCTAGCATGTTGAGTAGTGATCTATTAAATCGCTCAGGCGTGGAATTTCCCATAGGATGGTATATCGTGGTGCGACTTTTCTTTGTGTTTAGTAGATGACAGAGTTCTTGAATAATATCTGACTCAAAATTTGCTCCTTGGTCTGAGTGTAATCTGGTCGGAATACCATAATGAACAATGAAATTGTTGAATAAAGTTTCAGCTGTTGTTTTTGCTGTCTGGTTACGAGTTGGAATTGCTAAGGCATACTTGGTGAAGTGATCTGTTATAACTAAGATGTTTGATATTCCTCCTTTTGATTCTTCCAGAGTTAAAAAGTCCATGCACACTTATTCAAGTGGATAAGTTGTAGTTACATTCACTAATGGTGCTCTGTCATTGGTTTTACTTTTTCTCCATATGCATCTCTCACATTTGCTGATATATTCTTCTGTATCGGTGAACATGCCTGGCCAAAAATATCTTTCGCGAAGTAGCCTAAGAGTTCTATCTCTGCCAGGATGACCAACATCTGTATGAAGACCTTTTAGTATTTCCTTTCTGTACTTTTCTGGTATAATAAGTTGTTCTCTTTCTGTATCTCCATCAATAGTTTTCCTGTATAGTACACCTCTTTTCATTGTAAAATTCTTAAAATATCTTTTCATGATTATGTCTTCTTTGGATAAGGTTTTTGGAATTCTTTGATCTAAGTAGGCACGTCTCCATCTATCTATGAGGATATCTTCTCTTTGACTTTTTCTTAGTTCTCTTAATTCTACTTGTGCTATAGGTTGTGTCAAGTCTTCTGTGGCTTCAAGAATATTTAAGTTTTCACAAGGGATTGTCTCAATGTATGGTGGTATAACAGTTGTTCGACAAATGACCTTGACCTCGTTGTTGTTAATCTTTCCCATGTTATCAGGTGTTTTCTCTTTGTCAAATGGATATCTGCTAAGACTGTCTGCATCTGCATTGTTAATTCCAGCACGATAGTAGATATCAAAACTGTATTGTCCCAATGCTGAAGCCCACCTTTGACCTGTGGCGTCAAGTTTAGCTGATGTAAGAACATAGGTCAAAGGGTTGTTGTCTGTTAATACCGTGAAATGGTTCATTTGTAGATAGTCAGAAAATTTCTCTGTTACCGCCCATTTAAGTGCTAAAAATTCTAACTTGTATGCACTGTAATTCTTTTCAGATTTGCTGAGGGATCTACTAGCATATGCCACTGCATGTTTGTTGTTGTCATCTACCTGGTATAAGACTGCTCCAAGTCCTTTTGTCGAGGCATCCGTGTGTAATTCGAAAGGTTTTGTGAAGTCTGGATAAACTAATATGGGAGGCTTTGAAAGTATTTCCTTTAAATCATCAAAAATCTTTTGTTCATTATCTGTCCAATTCCATTCTTTTGTTATCTTCTTTTGCCTTTTCTTTGTTGATGTTGGAGGAAGTAAGTCTGCTAGAGGTCTTGTAATTTTACTAAAGTCTTTTATGAATCTTCGGTAGTATCCAGCGAAAGCCAAAAATGATCTTAATTCATCAGAATTTGAAGGAGTAGGCCAGTTTTTAATTTTCTCAATTTTAGCTGGATCTGTCTCAATGCCATCCTCTGATACCACATGTCCTAAAAAGTGTACTCTTGGTTGGATGAAGAAACATTTCTCTGGTGACAATTTCAGTTTACATTCATGAAGGCGTGTGAGAATCAAATCAAGTCTTCTTATGTGTTCTTCAAAAGTTTCGGCAAAAACAATGAGGTCATCCAGATAAATAACACAAATAGTCATATTGTAATCTCCAAGGCACTCCTCCATAAGTCTTTGGTATGTTGCTGGGGAGTTACTAAGACCAAAAGGCATTTTCACATACTCGAAGAAACCGAAGGAGCCTACTGTGAATGCCGTCCTTTCTTTATGACTGTCTTCAATTTCAACTTGGTGATAACCAGCTTTCATGTCAATAGTTGAGAAATATTTGCTGCCTTTCAATATATCAAAAACTTCTTCAATCCTTGGAAGAGCATAAGCGTCTTTAACACTTCTGTCATTCAGCATCCTATAATCCACACACATGCGTAGTTTACCATTTTTCTTTCTTACTAAAACAACATTGCTTGCCCATGGTGATTTTGATTTCCTTATTATTCCAGATGTCAAAAGTTGATCTAAATGTTGTCTAACTTCTTCGATCATCATTGGTGGAATCCTGCGATGCCTTTGTTTGAATGGTGTTTCATATCCCGGAAGTAAATCAATTCTATGTTTAATTTTATCACATTGTCCTATATCTGTGTCAGAAGTAGAGAAGATTGACCTATGTTTTTGAAGTAGTTCCATTAATGTTTCTTTTTGTTTATCACTCAATGTTCCACTATTGTCTACATGTACTTGATCTAAGACATCTGTTTTGTTTAACTCCTCTGAAAGTTTATTCATGCTGTCATGGTCTATTGTTACTGGCTGAAGTTCACAGAGTATAGATTTTGGCTGAATGGTGATTGTATTTGTTGTTAAGTTTGATAAGTTCACAGTAATGTCTGAATTTTCTCTGTACTTGTAATTTATAACTGATGGAGCAATATCAATGAAGGCAGGAAGTGTAGATTCTTCACATTCATGAACAATGGCTAATGTGTCATGGTATCTCAATTCTCTATCCGAATATCCTTTTACATTTATCGATTCATTTGGTCTTAAGATGATTTTGTCTGGCACAGCACTTCTTACAATTGCAATCCTATCTTTGTTCTTCTTTAATTCCTTTTCTCTAATAACAAAACATCTAAATGTCAAAAACCAAGGTGTACTTATTCCATTTCTCTGAGCTTTTTGTAAAAATTGTTCTCCGTATTGTTCTTTGTAATCACTTAAAAGTTCCATCAGTATGTTAGTTCCAAGAATCACTGGAGTTGTTGTAGAGAATTTGGTATCTGGACTCACTAGAAAAAGACCTAAGTATGTTTTAGAATGTGGTAGTCCATCTGTAATGCTTATTTCAAGATCAATGTAGCCATCATAAGGTAGTTTGTTGCCATCCGCACACTCAATGTTAATATCTGTCAAAGGTTTAAGTCCTAAAGTTCTAAAGTTTTCTTCATAAAATGTTCTGGAAATGATGCTTACACAACTGCCGGTATCTAATAATGCTTTGCTTGGTATGTTGTTTAATAGAATTTCTGTTTCGTTGGTGTTACCAATAAGCATGGGATCTTTCTGTGTGCCCTTGTTCAATCCCACAACAGGAGCACTTACACGTTTTTTGGGCAAAATCTTGCGATGTGTCCTTTTTGATGACAGTTAAAGCATTCTGGTGCCATTGTAGTTTGTCCAATTGGTCTTCTTGGTCTATAAGTTCCTCGACCTCTGCCTCTATCACCATAACCTCTAGTGGTGTCTCCATAACCTCTACCTCCAAATCCATTATAACTTTGTCTTGGCCAAGGTGGTTGGTAATACCCTTGGTTGGATGGTCTGTTTGCCTCATCTTGCTTCTTTTCTAAATTATTAATCCTTTCGTTTAGCTTCTTTAACAAGTCTTTTACTTCAGACATCTCAGTGTTTTCTTTCTTTTCCAGGTTTACAGCAGCATTGCACTTTCTAACTTCCTTCTCACTATCTTTCAGTTCTGCCTCGATCTTTCTTAATTCTATCTTGAACTTATCATAATCAGTGACCATTTCATTCTTAAATGCAGCGTGATGTTTAATTTCTGCCTTTAAACCTTCATATAAAACTCTTTTTAATTGTTCAGTGTCTGAATGATGAAGTCCTTTTAGTTCCACAGCTTGCGAAAAGAGTTCTTCCAATCTTGAAGTATATGCTGCGATAGATTCAGTTGGTTTCTGTTTACATGAATAGAATTTACACAAAATGCTTTCTTTAGTTTCGATGTTGCCAAAAGTACTCTCTAGTTTGTCTAACACTTGTTTCACGGTAACACCTGTCCCTAATCGCCGAACAACATCACTTGCATTCCCCTTTAATGCTCTTCGTATTCCCAATAATATCTGCTCATCCCTGTAAGCCTTCTCCACAATTAATGCTTCAACCTCAAACTTAAACGTAGCCCAACTCACATCACCTTTGTTGTCTTCACCTTGAAAACTAGGAAGTTTTGGAAAAGGGAATGACACTGAATATTTTGTTGATGAAGATGTATCAGCACTAGTAGTAATTCCAGGAGTAGAAATACTAGCAGTAGTTTCAGAAGTTGAAATGCTAGCAGTAGCTCCAAATGTAGGGGGTGTTGGTAACTTCAAACTATAAGTTTCCTTCTCTGTCTTTATTGGTGGTTCCATAATTCCGAATGATGAGGCTTTGCTTTTGATTATATGAATCAAATCATCTGAGTTTTCGACTCCAAGTGTCTTTAAAGCTGACAATAAAGTCTCCTCCTCCTCTGTTATAAGTCTAGGACCTTTTGCAGCTTCATAAGTTTTTCCTTCCTCTCCGTCCGACATCTTTGGGTAATTTCACAAAGAATGTTTGTGACACTATATAAAGGTATTCACCTTTTTTGTAGAAATATTCAAATTCACAAAGAATGTTTGTGACAATTGTTCTCCGTATATGTCAGAAACTGCAGTTATGAATAAATACAAGTGACAATACTATAATATATAGTCTATCTGTACTTTACAACAGTAAATGAAAAGAAATTATATCAATTCAGTCTTACATCAATTTATGAAATAAATTTAGATAGTTTTAACTGCAATTTATGAACATATAACAAAAATTTGTACTCACACTCTGTTGAAATGTATATTCTGTTACAACAAAACCTTTGGCCACTAGCACAATTCAGTTAAAACAACAATATCCACATGGATTACGAATGTAAAGTCCTAAATGTCTTGGATGTCAATCACTTCTACAAATAATATGGTAATGTTAACAAGTCCTAATTCTCCTCACTCCTCCTCCTTGGAAAATCTGTCCTCAGATGTTGATATAATCGAACGGTTTGATCGGAAGCTTCCTCGTCTACCAGCCTAGTATGATGATGGTTCTACTCCAGAGTATATCCTCGTGCCTTCGATGATTTCACCTTAATATATTGATTACGGTAAAATCCATGTACACATGTAAAGTTAAAATGATGGACACATGTAGATGTGTACAAATAAATATAATTGTACACAAAGTAAATCCCAAATTAATATATTCCACATATTAGTAAACAATCCTGTTGCACACAGAAATAAACCACAATTTTAAATAAATCCTTTTTGTTCCAAATTATGAAACAAAATAAAACTGGTGTGTGTCACTATTCACTGGTTGTAAATTCACTTGCTGTTGACAATAGTTGAAATATCCGTTGGGCGCCAGATGTAATAGGGGTGGTTCGGCGCAATTATATATAAAGCTATCCGAGCCCCTAAGGGTCAAATGAGTTCGGGATTGTTAAATCAATTCAACAAACAGCTTTAAAGTTATATCGTTTATATATTCCAATCCATTCTTCAATTACTGTATGGTGGTTACATCAAGTTAAGGTACAAACCAACAACACTCTGAAATAAGTATATAACAATATGTAAATATAAAGTAAAATAAAGTAGAAACAATGCATTAATTATTATCATATCTTACATAATCAATTACATGTCTAGTGGCCAATTTAGTTCTTTACACTCAGCAACAGTCCTTAAATATCATATCATAGCTTATGGAATTATACACACAATTAACATATTTTATCTTTTAAACAATACACAATACATCACACATGTAACTTACCATCTGAGGGATGAGTGTAGTACATCAATCTATAATCTAATACCTTCTCTTACTTTCACACCAGTGACTGTTAACTGCAAGGTTAAATATTAATAGTGAATAAAAGATGAAAGGTGATTTGATAGATACATGTCATTCTGAAACTCATACTTATTTACAAATTTCACAATCAATGGACTGATCCAAAATACAACAGAATCACAATAATGCAATTCTACATATTTACAATAAAGCATTTAGCAGCAGTCAGGATAAATACATACCAACTTAGGAAATAAAGAACTTGACCACAAACACTAATTCTTCTGACCTCTCTTTTACAACATAACAAAGACACAATGACTTTTTCCCACCAATAAGTCACATGACATAAAAATAACTTAAAACCAACGATCCGTGAACCAATCATTTGAATTCTTAGAATACTGACCAATGTAAACATAAGATAAAATCAGTTAAAACCAATAGAGTAGTCTCCCTTGAAAAGTATCAGACAAGACCGACGGATTTGTCTCCCTTTGCTAAATTATAAAATCCAACAGTAAAGCAAGAGTATTGTCCCTTGGACCTGATCCTAAAAATAAGACCCTGTTACAATGGTAACAGGAAATTTACGATTTAGCATGCTGTAACAGTAGTCAAAATATATTGACGTGCCAAAGCTTGATTCTGAGATATTTTCGTTCTGGGGCAGAATCTCGCTTTAAAGGCGAGATATTGCCCAGACACGAAAATAGCACAATATCTCGTCGCGCAGTACAATTAGTTGGACTAGCTGTAACAGAGGCTATGGTCTAGTCAACACTTGTGCCAAATTTCATCAGTATTGAAGCATTTTTTTTTAAAGTTTCATAGCAGTTTGAACTTGTTACAGGAGGCTTTTCAATGAAAACGGCCATTTTTTGCAATATGCTCATGGGGTAAAAGTTTATAGAAGAGTACATAACTAAACGTTTCTTGTACGGGAAATGTTGATTTTTATGCTAGTGATTTTTGTAGAAATTGACCATGGAAATGGTTTTTTATGTGTAAACGCGGAAAAAAGAAAGTCAACATTTTAAGAAGACATCCTGCAATCCTGGATCTTGGGAAATTCGAACATTTAAGATATTTAGGTACTAGTATAGTGTGTTTGGTGGCCGAGGGCATTAATTACGACCGCGTGCTGCTAATAAGCCATCTGTTTATCCAGGTAAACCCCAACCCCCTCCACCTATACCCCCGGAGCAGGGGACAATATAACATTAAAGGTGAGCGTTACCTAGTTCCTCTCTTAACCCAGGGATCTTGGGTTCGAGCCCTAATCGGGTCACCACCATGATTCTTCATATGACACCAGTACTGGTTGGTTCCAGGAAACGGACTTGAAAGGGATTTATATAAGTTGCAAGAACTTGTTTCGCAATCGACCTTTAATAGATTTGTTTAAACTATATAACATTAACTAGAGCTTTGTCAGTGCGTTTTTTACAAGTGCGTATGCTCACACTGGTCATACTTTCGCATTGTAACATCGCCAGCGATTGGCTGAAAAAAGTGCAGGGAAAACCGTAAGATTCAATGGGACGTGAGGTGATTGGAAGAAAATTGAATGTTTTTAAGTTTTCATGTATGAAAACTAATTTAGAAACTAACACTACTAGTATATTGTTTTCTAAAGAAAATGAAATATTTCCTAAGTCTCTATTTATAAACAGTGTATGTTTGTTCAGTGATCAGCAGAAAATTTCAATGAAAAGAGTGGTAACGCTCTTTTAAAGTTATTTTTCCAAAAAATGGTCGGCTACCCCTATATAAGAAGATCATTTTTATGTGCCAGGCATTTCATTCTCCTAGAGGAAAACTCAATTTTAAGGTAGGATAAGGGACCATTTCTCATAATGTAAGTCTATTGGAAATCAATACGAGCGTGTGACCGGTACAGTTTTAATTTAGTGCTGTAATACCTTTATGATAACGTGTAACACTGGTTCCCGAAACGTAAATTAAAGGATAGAAACCAGTCCAGCTGATAACATCTCTATTTCTTTATTTTGTTTGTTTATTTGTTGTTTTTGCATTGCAGGATTCTTGCAAAAAAGTTGCAGCGCATGATATGTTCTACGTACATACTAAAAAATAATTTGTTTGTTGACACTGAAAGCGGCGTCTAACATAAACGGAGCAAAGTGTTGAAAATGAAAGTACCGTAAAATCTCGCGAGATAAAAACTTGCCAACAAACTGGGACGAAACAATTTGACAGCCGTATGCAGCTCGGAAGATCTAGCAATTTTGGAGGTAATATATGTTAAATTTAAACTTTTATTTTATTAAGCAAAGATATTTATCAAAATTGATTCTTATTTTTTGGTCGATTGCTCATGATAATTGGTTTTTATCTGCGCAAGAATGCTAATTTCTCACCAAGTTTCGTACTCACACATGTTCGGTCCAATTTCAATGTACACAGAAATGAAAATTTGTAACTTGATATTTGTGTTTATTTGGAAAAAAATGTCAAATATAGTCTCTTTAAATTATAATGAAAACATGGAACAGAACTTAAAAAGTTTTCTTGTGGTAATCTGGTTATTTAAAGAATAAATACTTAAAATTTATTTTGGACAAAGTTAGAAAAAGTCTACACCCAAGTCTAGCCACTTCCAAATGTCTAAGTTTGTTAAAACCGAAACTTTTTTTTTGCGCAAATGCTTACCCTAACCCTTGATGCTAACACATGATGCTTAATCCTTAACTGAACCCCTAATCCTTGATCTAACAAAAATGGTTGCGAAAGTCTGAGAAAACAACAGTGTCTATTGGGTAAACAGAAATGGTGTGGACTGTAGGACAGGTTCAAAAAAAGGACACCCAACACTTTATCTTGTAGAATAAAATGATTTTTATTTTTTAATTGCCATTTTTATCATGGCATGGATGTGACATAATGTTGTACTGGGGTAAATTTGCCTTAATCTTGAACAATCTTTGTATGTTATTTGGTACTGAACCACAACCAGAAACTTTACTGAACCACAACCAGAAAGTTCAGATAAATTGTTTTGCTTAAAATGTGTTCAGTAGCAGTAATCTGACCTATTATGTACCAAGTATTTCAAACTGTCAAGAGGTTTAGTTTTCTGACGTATGATTAGGAATAGTACTGTGACTGCTGTAAGATGGCGTACCTGCCAACACTGCAAGAATGACATATTTTCTAAACGTAAAAAACAACAACATGATATATGTGCCAACTAGGGTTTGATACCGATAACCGGTACTTAACCGTACCGAAAACCGTTTCATAATTTACCAGTAAATACCATTTCAAAAAGTAACTTATTTTAAACGGTATTTTAAAAATTAAAAGCAAAGAATATATACAAAAATAGAAAGGAAAACAAATGAATTCAACGATTATTTACATCAATAATATCACAAAAAGAATGTGAAATGGTCTTGGTCTTGGTCCGAAATATCCGTAACCCAAATCAAGGGAGATCACTACCTTAGAAGTAGCAGTAGCGGGGATATTTGTATTTATGAAAAACTTTACTAATAACATGCTGCATAGATTTAAATACTTAAAACATACATGTCGTTGCTGATGTCAACATCATGGTGGGCTCTATAGAAGAAAGCATTTCTCTCGTAAAGACGGAGGTGGAGTTTGTATATATTGTCAAACTTTCTGTCTTAGCCAGAGCAATTTGTTGAAATATCTTAGACTGATAAGTTGATAATAAAACAAATAGAAATAAGATTCCTATAGAAATATTAATGAGTACATAATGAATAATGCTGCTCAAACAACTTAAAAAGTATCCAGTATCAGTAACGATAAAATACCTAATGAAATACCGTATCGTTTCACAAGGACCGATATCGTATGATTTCGTTCTTATCCAAACCTAGTGCAGACTTAAATATGATAGAAATTTTATGGGATTAAGAAATTTTATGGGATTAATTTAACAGCTGAGTGGGCAAGTCTGCTCTAAAATACATTATGTACAAGTTTATATCAAATCCATGCAATGACAGCTTCTATCAATAGTCAGGCTTTGAATAAATGTTTTAAATAATAATCACTGATGCAGTGTAAGAAATTAGGATTTGAATCGACTAGGCTGGTCGGACTACCAGATTAGAATATTCACTAGCCCAAAAGACATTTCACTAGCACGATTCATTTGTTCAAAACAGTTGTTTATATTGCCTCTGAAAATACAGTAGCCTGGTCGGGCTTGTTACTGTGAAAAGTTGGTAGCCCGAGGAGAAATTTAGTAGTCAGGGGCTATCGGACTACTGCTAATTTCAAACACTGCTGATGTTGTTATTTTGCAACATTAACTTTAAACACACCATCACATTTATAGAGCATTTGTGTAAAATTTGTGCTTTTTATGAAATTAAACAAGCAGGACAAAATATCGTGTCTCTGAGCTAAATACATTGTTGTATATTAAAAATTTCAGCATGATCTGCCTAGCCTATATTGATATAATTATAAGACCATTTTTACATGCACATTAGAATATAGGATTCGTTAAGTGTATTGTAAATCTATCCCGTATTTGACAAATTCTATGATAATGTAAAGTAGATATATAATTATATTCTTATTTTAAGATAATGTTAAGTAGATTTATCCCGAATTGACAAAACTGGGCAGATAATTATTTTCCCATTTGCAAAGCAACACTAATAGATAGGAAGACCTTAAAACAAAATGTTTGAATCTAGAAATTATATTAATTTTGTATCCTGAAAAAGCCTCTTGTAAAAAAAAATTATTTTTTTTAACCTCTGAACTACAACAAAATTGTTATTTTGAAATTCTACTGGCATCGATAATGCGTAACAGTTACTGGCGGTCAATGGTCTTGGTCAAGGGTCCTTAATTTGAATTGTGAAAATTAGCATTATGCATGCCACTAATGATTTATTTATAATACTATTATATACTGTTTTAATTTTAAAAAATGGAATATTATATACATGTAGTCTTCGTGTTGGAAAATGCATTGATTGATGATGAATATTTTATTTAACAAAGTCTCATATGTTTAATCTGTTTCTCATATATTTTAGGTATTATCATTTATAACATTTTTGTCAATGACTTCAACTTGACATTTGTAAACTTTTATAAAACAATAATTTTGAAAAAAAAAGGGATACATTTTGGCTTTGTGAGTGGAACCCTATTCCGGCTCAAAAACAGTGATTCTTTGTCAAATGTCAAAAACATAAATTGGCAACTTTGATTTAATGTGAACCGAAAATATGATACAGTTTTTGCTGTTGTGCCCAGGTATTTTATAGGTTAAAACCATATGCATTGATGCATAGTTAAGTAGGAGAAGAGAGGGGATTGCATGGGGTGGAGAAAAAATTGGGAAGGGCATCAGGGGAGGAGAAGAGAGCAAGCCATAAAAAAGTGAATATACTAGTATTTAGCTTAATTTCCCTTCTCTTCCATTAACTTTGTGATTACGAGAAGTTCAATATGTAAACATATACCATTGATTTTTTATTGGAAAAGCAATATATATAATAAATAAATTAAGCTTTAATAAGGCATGATCATTACTTATTTACAGAATTTATCTTTTACATTTATTTATAGAGTCTGTTGTATATGTTCAGGATTTCACATAAATTTTATTTATACATTGTGTTCAGTTTTTCTTAGATAAAAATATTTTGTCCATATGTTAGATATTAGGGCGACGATTCTCATAATTAGTTATCAATTTAAGGGTGAGGATCCTCATAATAAGTTATAGATATAAGGGCAAGGATTCCCATAATTAGTTATAGATATTAGGTTGAGGATCCTCATAATTAGTTATACAGTACAGCTCAAGCATTTTTTCCTCTTTCCACTCAGTCACGGCGGACACTTTTAACGGCGAACAGAAAATCGCGGGGGACATACTATAGTATGCCACGGCGACAAATCACCACGGACGGGTAGTAAAAAAACCCTGCAATCCGCGGTGGAAAATCACAGAGATTTGCAGTGATTAATTTGCATATACACGTAAATGTTCATGTAAATGTACAACGTAGTCTTCTTTTAAAAAATCAAAAAGACTTACAATGTGACTGATGATTTAAATCATTCAATAAAATTATTTAATTAACTCGGCGATATTAATGTACATTTACCGGGGAAAATCACATCACAAAACAGTTCAATGAAAAAAGTTTCAAGAAAACGGATTAACAAAATCGGTCAACACTTTCAAGAAAATTAAACGCTGTGATGTTTCTGTGTAAAAAGTTGAAACGATAGCTAGAACACTTAAAATATTTTTTTTCATAAAATTCATATTTATACTTGAAACAATAAAGCCACTTACTATATAATATACATGTACATATAATAGCGGCCAATCTTTAGAATTTGTATGAAGTTATATTTAATTCCAACTATTAGTCTTCAAGTTATGCTCCGGACAAGGAAAATGCAACGGAATGCTGGACCGACCGACCAACCACCTGGTGACTCCTATATACCCCCCCCCCCCAACTTCGTTTTTGGGGGTATAATTAAGCAATTAGCACATACACCTAATAGTGCAGCCGTGGACTAGTTCATGTACGTAATTATATATAATAGTTTAACAAACCTTTCCTTAACATAATTATGTTTTTACGTAAACTTTGCAAGATGTCATCAAAAGCCACATTTTTTAGCTGTTAAATACGACTGTGATGGGAAAATGCAATTAAGAAGTTGAGGATTACTTCAAAATGCAATTAAGAAGTTGAGGATTACTTCTCCATAATGGTGAGGTGAGTGTCGTAGAAATAAATTAGAATCTATCTCATTACTTATTAAATAACTACAGTATTCCACGGTATGCGCTATCTAAAAATTTAGATCTGTGATCATGATGAAATAAACATATTTGTTACATTTTTTTTTTCAGATCATAACCGTAAATGCGACATTAAATATTTAAAATAGAGAAATGTTTAGTTCAAAAGTAAATTTGTGTGTATTATATGCTATGACCCACTTAAACTTTAGTTCTCGTCAATATTTGGAGGGAAGGTAATTTACACACATAAATTTAACAGAAAAAATCATTTAAATGGATCAAAGAAATAATTGAAAATTCTTATATGATTGTAGCACTGTAAAATCAGAAAGGTTAAAATGGCTTAAAGCAGTTGAAATTAATTATGATCAAAGTTACTACATATTAGGGTTTTAATTTCAAACGCAAATCATTAAATTTTGTAATTATTTGCATACGACAGGTGTTACGTCTTTTAAATACATAACATAAAGATTTTCTTCTATAAAAAATGTGTTTGAGTTCATTATATTTTACAGACATACAGTAATAGTAATAAATGTCCCCGTGTTATAAATAAACTAATGGTCACCCGAGAGAGCGAAATACCGCTGCAATATTTCACAGTGATCCACGGTGACAATATCCCGCAGTGCAAATTTCCCCCCTATCGAGTAGACGAGCGGAAAGTCACAACTATCGCAGGGACATCGCGGTGACAGTCCACCCATAAACAAATCGCGGGGATCGGCGGACTTTGGAAAAATTGCTTGAGCTGTACTGTAGATATAAGGGTAAGGATTCTCATAATTAGTTATAGATATTAGGGCGAGGATTCTCATAATTAGTTATCAATTTAAGGGTGAGGATCCTCATAATTAGTTATAAATATAAGGGCAAGGATTCTCATAATTAGTTATAGATATTAGGTTGAGGATCCTCATAATTAGTTATAGATTTTAGGGTGAGGATCCTCATAATTAGTTATAGATATTAGGGCTAGGATTCTCATAATAAGTTATATATATTAGGGCAAGGATTCTCATAATTAGTTATAGATATTAGGGTGAGGACCCTTATAATTAGTTATAGATATTAGGGTGAGGATTCTCATAATTAGTTATAGATATTAGGGTGAGGATTCTCATAATTAGTTATAGATATTAGGGTGAGGATTCTCATAATTAGTTATAGATATTAGGGTGAGGTTTCTCATAATTAGTTATAGATATTAGGGTTAGGATTCTCATAATTAGTTATAAATATTAGGGTTAGGATTATCATAATTAGTTATAGATATAAGGGCGACTAGGACCCTCATAATTAGTTATAGATATATGTATTAGGGCTTGGATCCTCATAGTTATTGATAGATATTTGGTTGAGGATCCTCATAATTAGTTATAGATATTAGGGCGAGGATTCTCATAATTAGTCATAGATTTTAGGGCTAGGATCCTCATAATTAGTTATAGATATTAGGGCTAGGATTCTCATAATCAGTTATAGATATTAGGGCGATGATTCTCATAATTAGTTATAGATATTAGGGTGAGGATTCTCATAGTTAGTTATAGATATTAGGGTGAGGATTCTCATAATTAGTTATAGATTTAAGGGCTAGGATTCTCATAATTAGTTATAGATATTAGGGCGATGATTCTCATAATTAGTTATAGATATTAGGGTTAGGATTCTCATAATTAGTTATAGATTTAAGGGCAAGGACCCTCATAATTAGTTATATATATTTAAGGGCGAGGATCCTCATAACTAGTTATATTTATTAGGGTAAGGATCCTCATAATTAGTTATGGATATTAGGGCGAGGACCCTCATAATTAGTTATATATATTTAAGGGCGAGGATCCTCATAACTAGTTATATTTATTAGGGTAAGGATCCTCATAATTAGTTATACAATGTAGATATTAGGGTGAGGACCCTTATAATTAGTAATTTCTATTTTAAATGCTTTAAAATTACTCTTGTATTTTAAAGCTCTATACTGTACAACAGTGTCGAGTGGATAATAGCCATAGTATATAAACATATAAAAAAACTGACTTTAGGTTCACTGTGAATGTCCAAGCATTCAGATATTAAGGAAACAAGTAATTATTTTTAATTGTCCCTGGGCTATATTTGTATAATTATGTAAATGATTTAAAGTTTTAACTTGACTGGACATGTATCATGTTTTGACAGTTGTTTCTTGTAATTAAACATGCATATATAGTACATCTTACAGGTGTAAACTTATGTCATTGTTATAATATGTAACATTATAACTGTACAGTAATACATTTAAATGATGTGATTTATTTTGTTATATGAACGGAGTATAAAATGTTTAAAAGGTTTGTTTTAATAAACAGCATATTTATTAAAGAAAGCTAAGTTTGCACAAATGGAGGGGTATGATAAGTACATTTATAGGTTAAAATCGCGCGACCAATTTAATTTTGTAAATAGGTACTAGTAAATTTTAACCGGCTTAGTGTTTTAAATTATTTTTTATAAACAGTCAATTTACTAGAATGATTAACAGTTTGCTGATTCACCAAAGTAAATGTGTTACGATTCATTTGAAATACTGCAATCCTATTGGACAAAACATAATTTCAAACACTAATATGAGGTTAAACCTGGCTCAGTGTACAATACTGAATTCTGTTGAACAAGTACACAACTGTTAAGACATTATAATATTCCACGAGGCGTTGAGTAATTTGGGATTGGGACATCCCATAGATTTGGCTTCAGTCCTGAAGACTTTAGTCTGACTCTCTTCAAACATTATGTTTACGTTAACTTTTAGTCTGAATTGTTCCGGAATTTTATTCGTCGCTCACATTATCAGGTGATAATTTGGAAATCTGTCAATTGTCACCGTGGGAGTTCTGCGCACAAAGAATAACAAAAAAAGAACATGTTCAATCCTGTAAATCTAGTGTTTAGGCCTCTCTGGCATGGGTTCGATCCCCAGGAGATGCTTAGGTACTTTAGCACGGAGGAAGGTTAAGTCTAGTACTGGTGCAACTCTCCTGAGGAACGATGGTTAGGAAACTACCTGCCTATATGACTGAAATACTGTTGGATAAAGGCGTAAAATGAAACAAACAAACGTCATAGTATTAAGGTTTATGAATCAAAGAAATAGTAGCTTTCACACATTAAGATTTGCTTGTACATTTAAGATTTAAGTTGTGTTTGTACATAATAATCTTGCTATCTATTGAGGTCTACTGAGTATTTTCCTAGTTTAACATGGTCACTTGTTATATGAACAAATTGATTACAAATATTTGTTAATTAAGTAACATAATATTTAAAGAATACCAATTAAGAGAGCAGTATATTGGAAATTGAAAAATCAATTAAGTTATTGATTTCAACATATAGCGTATACTATAATAAATTACTGTGTGTAGTTGAAACTGTATACGGATTATACCTTTGTATGCTGGTCATTTCTTATTAAATGACACATGGCCTCTTTTATTTTGAAACAGAAAAAAGCAGAAGAATTTTACTTTAATGTACTATATAGATATAAAAGATATCATGTATATAATATGTACAAAGATGATTCGATTATAGTTGTATGGTTGTACCAACACAGTTTATAATTATCATATAACGACTTTCTACCTTTACTGATGGAGAAAGACCTTAGGTGCCACTCTGTGTGTTATGAGTTTAAAAATTATCTGTTAAACCCCTGTCAGACTAGGGCGTGTTCTCACGGCATCCAGTGAAAATCCAGAAAGCTGAGGTGAGCGCAGTAAGATCGCAAACAGCCACAGCATCGTAGTGGCATCGCATAGAATGCCGACTGACAGGGTGCATTCTGAGCATGCTTAAAAAAACACTGTCGGTCAACGTTCTGGTAAAAGCTCAGTCGAGTTGCAGTTAGGAGTGGTAGCAAGTTAGTGGCATTTCCCACAACGCAACAGGAGGGCTGTGAAAGCGTTAAAGGAACGCCAAAATGAACGCCGTGGTTTAAGCCACGGTGCTTGTACGGATATTGTGCGGCGTCCATACCACGCTTAAACTATGTGTGCATCGCGCTTTTACAGAACTTTTTAATAACTCTCGAGTTGTTTACAATTTGATAACCCTTGAATTGTATACTATTTAATTTAAAGTCCTGTTTAAAATTATAGCCCTTTAATGTTGTATTACTGTAATAAACCTGTCTACTCCTACACAAACATATGATATAAAGAATATTGACAAAATTGTTCACAATGTTCTGTAACTGTAAAGTTATCAATTATGTAGTATTCTAAAACAATTTGTTTACTATATTTTTTTAAATTAATGTTAAAACAGATAATGTCACATGCATTATAAGTTTATCATGATTTACAATTTTAACAGATTTGTTGCTGAAATTGCCACATTAAAAGTATATTGATTTACAAAGAAGAGTTACAACCACAAATAGTGTAGTTGGGCTGTATATATACCAAGATATAAGTATGTTCACCGAAATATAAGTATGTTTTCACCGAGATACAAGTTTGTGTTCACCAAGATATAAGTATGTGTTCACTGAGATATGAGTATGTGTTCACTGAAATATAAGTACATGTATGTTTTCACCGAGATACAAGTTTGTGTTCACCAAAAGCATATGTTCTGTGTATATAATATGAGATAAAAGCATATGTACTGTGTATATAATATGAGATATAATCATATGTTCTCTGTATATTAATATGAGATATAATCATATGTACTGTGTATATAATATGAGATAAAAGCATATGTTCTGTGTATATAATATGAGATATAATCATATGTTCTGTGTATATAATATGAGAAATAATCATATGTTCTGTGTATATAATATGAGATATAAGCATATGTTCTGTGTATATAATATGAGATAAAAGCATATGTTTCTGTGTATATAATATGAGATATAATCATATGTACTGTGTATATAATATGAGATAAAAGCATATGTTTCTGTGTATATAATATGAGATAAAATCATATGTACTGTGGTATATAATATGAGATAAAAGCATATGTTCTGTGTATATAATATGAGATATAAGCATATGTTCTGTGTATATAATATGAGATAAAAGCATATGTTCTGTGTATATAATATGAGATAAAAGCATATGTTCTGTGTATATAATATGAGATAAAAGCATATGTTCTGTGTATATAATATGAGATATAAGCATATGTTCTGTGTATATAATATGAGATATAAGCATATGTTCTGTGTATATAATATGAGATATAAGCATATGTTCTGTGTATATAATATGAGATAAAAGCATAATTATGTTCTGTGTATATAATATGAGATAAAAGCATATGTTCTGTGTATATAATATGAGATAAAAGCATTTGTTCTGTGTATATAATATGAGATATAAGCATATGTTCTGTGTATATAATATGAGATAAAAGCATATGTTCTGTGTATATAATATGAGATATAAGCATATGTTCTCGTGTATATTAATATGAGATATAAGCATATGTTCTGTGTATATAATATGAGATAAAAGCATATGTTCTGTGTATATAATATGAGATATAAGCATATGTTCTGTGTATATAATATGAGATAAAAGCATATGTTCTGTGTATATAATATGAGATATAAGCATATGTTCTGTGTATATAATATGAGATATAAGCATATGTTCTGTGTATATAATATAAGATAAAAGCATATGTTCTGTGTATATAATATGAGATATAATCATATGTTCTGTGTATATAATATGAGATATAAGCATATGTTCTGTGTATATAATATGTATAATTTATATTTCACAGATTTATTCATCAATGGCTAGATGATTGTAAAAGTGGTGGTTCTAGTGTGTACAGACAGACGGACAGAATGCGTCGCAAACATGTTATCTTCTTTGTTGTGGTGATGTTTCTCACGTGGAACATGTTGATGTATGTTACCCTGGTAACGAAGTCACCTAATGCACTGGTACATATTTTATAATAGTATATAGAGGATATTCAAGTTTTTTCTATAAATACATGATTTATTTTCATCGAGTGGTATGAAAATAAATATTTCATGAGTGGCAGTAGCCACGAGTGAAATATGGTAATTTTTATGCCACAAGATGGAATTAAATCGTGTATTTAAAGAAAAAACTTGAATTTTCTGTTTATTATATACATTTTTCTCTTTTTTTGACATTAAAATTTGAAAGACTTTCCCTTAAATTGTGTGTACTGGTAGAATTTAAAAGAAAGTAGTCCGGCAAGACACCAGTGAAAATATGGAAAATATGTTTCACTGCAGTGAAAAATAAATTTTTACAGTGAAAATACGGAAAATGAAAATACGCATTTTATTTCATCAATATTTCTCAATATTTCATTTATAAGTATATAATAAATTATACTTACTTTTCTACCAATGCAGGCAGAGAATTCTTTTTAAATTTTCTACATTAAAACACTATTTTAAATTATATAGAGGATATTGAATGAGTGTAGTTTAATACTAAATTTATTGAATGAGTTGAAGAAAATAATATTGTTTTATTCAACAATTCAATAAATTTAGTATTTAATCTACACAAATATAATATTCTATTTATCACATATATAAAATAAGAACAGTGAAACTGTTAAAATGAGTCTTTTTTTTCAATGACGCACCTATAGTGTAACACTTACATTAGCGCGCTTTAACGCTATGTTTCTATATTGCGCAAATGATGTCACGTCAAAGTGTTTATTAACTAGTTGTAATATCGTTTTTATTAACTTTAGATAAGTTTAAACAAGATTTCTCATAGAGTAGACAATACAACATAAATTAAGGGACTAGTAAAAAGTGCAAGACATTAAATTATTTCACAAATTGTTTAAACTGCTCCATTCATTTTTTGTTATTTATGAGCTAGTAATGTATTTTAATTAGTTTGTTCCTATTTATCACAAAGTTTTATAACTAAAGTAAATATTCAGGTATTTTATTAGATAGTATATTCACCAACTTCAAAGTTATCTAGGTAGATATTTAAATCTGTCTTTTAGTTGATTTAATGTTAAGCAGTGTCTATTTTTAGGATTCGAAAAACAGGGGATTTTTTTTGAAAAGTGATAACTTAATACATTAGATTTGCTTTTTTTTTTTCTTTCTCTATGTAATCTATGTAAACTCCCCCCCCCCCCCCGGGCTCTGAAAAAAAAGAAAAAAAAGGGGGTGGGGGATTCTCAAAAAAATGAGTGAATCCCCACCCCCATCCACCTTCCTAGAATAGACACTGGTTTAGATACTATGATATATTTTATCATCTTTAACTCGCTAATCAATAAGTTTAAAACTTATAGATATAAAACAGGAACATATATTGAGGAATGATTCTCGTTAATATACAGTGACATTATCATATATTATATATATATATATATATTTCTTCTTTACCTTGTGTCATATCTACATAAATATCTGAGCTGTTCTCACCATTACCAGACATGACAAAAAAAACAAAAAACATGTTTGAGTTTGAATTATGTGTTTTGTATAACATTGCTGTTATATTTTTTGGTGGAAAATTAATGATAAAATGAGTGTTATCTGCCTTTAAGATAAATTCATCCTGCATGTAGTGAATCTTATATGATCAATCTTTCTTTTCCAGTTTTTCCAAAATCATCGTTATTCAAGTTATTTTTTTAAAACTTCCAGCAATGGTATACACACATTGCACTAAATACATACACAACTTTGATACACTAATGTTAAGTATGCCTGACATTACATAGATAAATTTTCTTGTTTTTATTTATTTTTACAGCAACATCACCATGGAGATGTCAAGGTCAAACTTAATGACCTTCAAGAGCAAATTGTTCTTCAGATTCAAGAAAATGAGAAAATTTTACACGATCTTCGTAAGTTGAGGAGTGAGACAGGTAGAGTAAATGTTGTATATAGAGAAAGGTCAAAGGTCATTAATTATAATGTTGTATATAGTGAAAGGTCAAAGGTCATTAATTATAATGTTGTATATAGAAAGAAAGGTCAAAGGTCACTAATTATAATGTTGTATATAGAGAAAGGTCAAAGGTCACTAATTATAATGTTGTATATAGAGAAAGGTCAAAGGTCACTAATTATAATGTTGTATATAGAGAAAGGTCAAAGGTCATTAATTATAAAGTTGTATATAGAGAAAGGTCAAAGGTCATTAATTATAATGTTGTATATAGAGAAAGGTCAAAGGTCATTAATTATAATGTTGTATAAAGAGAAAGGTCAAAAGTCATTAATTATAAAGTTGTATATAGAGAAAGGTCAAAGGTCATTAATTATAATGTTGTATATAAAGAGAAAGGTCAAAAGTCATTAATTATAAAGTTGTATATAGAGAAAGGTCAAAGGTCATTAATTATAATGTTGTATATAAAGAGAAAGGTCAAAAGTCATTAATTATAAAGTTGTATATAGAGAAAGGTCAAAGGTCATTAATTATAATGTTGTATATAGAGAAAGGTCAAAGGTCACTAATTATAATGTTGTATATAGAGAAAGGTCAAGGGTCATTAATTATTATGTTGTATATAGAGAAAGGTCAAAGGTCATTGATTATATTGTTGTATATAGAGAAAGGTCAAAGGTCATTTATTATATGACATATAGTAAAAACTTAAAAAATCTTCTTTTAAAGAACTCAAAGAGCTAGAGCTAAAATATTTAGTATGAAACATCTTCTAGTGAGTGTCTACCAAGTTTGTTCAAATTAAAGCCCTGGGGTCAAAATTGGCCCCGCCCCGGGGGTCATTGATTTTCCTTACATCTGTATAGCAAAAACTTAAAAATCATCTTTGAAAAAAACCCAAATAGCTAGAGTTTAGATATTAAGCATGAAACATCTTCTAGTAAGTGTCTACAAAGTTTGTTCAAATGAAAGCCCTGGGGTCAAAATTGGCCCGGCCCCAGGGGTGTCATTTATTAACTATATGTGTATAGTATAAACTTAAAAAAACTGCTTTTAAGAAACCCAATGAGCTAGAGCTTAGATGTTTAGCATGAAACATCTTCTTATGGGTGTCTACCAAGTTTGTTCAAATAAAAGCCTTGGGTTAAAAATTGGCCCTGCCAGGGTGGGGGGGGGGGGGCTATATACAGGTGAGCGACTTCAGGGCCATCATGGCCCTCTTGTTGCATCTTGAAATATGAAAGTGGTCACTTAATGTCTATTAGAGTTATTTTATCAATATTGAGGAAAATTTCATAATGACAAAAATGAAATATTATTACATAGAATTTGAAGAGAAGCATGCTTGTTTTATCTTGTTCTCATTTATTATAAAAATCAAAAGATTATGTACGCTGATTAATTATACTTCCTCTTTATTTAGATTATTTTATCAAATGACTCAAGATAACCAAATTGAACAAATACCTTGCTATATTCTTTCAGTGTTGGCAAATGATAAAATTTCTTCAATCTATTTAAACATTTAAAGACTTTGTAGATTTAGTTTTTCAGTGATATTACAATCAGTTTAAATAGAAAAAAAACATGTTCTATTGCATTGATAAGATACATGTACAATATTAAAACTGTTTTGTTACTTTCAGATTGCATTATTTTGAAGTTGTTGTTAGCTCACCTGTCACAAGGTGACATGATGAGCTTTTGTGATCTCTTGTCATCCGTCGTCCATCCATCATCCGTTCGTCAACTTTTTCTATAAACAACATCTCATAAACCGTTTAGCCAATTTCATCCAAACTTGACAGGAATGTTCCTGTGGTAATCAACTTTAAAATTTTTTCAAAGTATTTAATTCCATGCAGAACTCTGGTTGCCATGGCAATCGAAAGAAAAAACTTAAAAAATCTTCTTTTAAAAAAACGAAAGAGCTAGAGCTTAAATATTTAGCATGAAACATCATCTGGCAGTGTCTACTAACTTTGTTCAAATAAAAGCCCTGGGGTCAAAATTTGCCCCGCCCCAGGGGGTCATTGATTTTCCTTATTGGTTTATAGTAAAAACTAAAAAAAAATGTTCTTTTAAAAACCCAAATAGCTAGAGCTTAGATATTAAGCATGAAACATCTTCTAGTGGGTGTCTACCAAGTTTGTTAAAAAAAAGCCCTGGGGTCAAAATTTGCCACGCCCCAGGGGTCATTGTTTCCCTTAATGTATAAAACTTTTGTATAAACTTTTCCAAAGCAGGGCAAAGTCATTATCTCATTTTAGCAGGTTAAGTGTTAAAGAGTTATGGCCCCTGTATTTATTTTACTGCAATGTATAATGATAATTCAAACAATATTATTGAAAAATTTAAAAGAAAAAAGATTGAGCATTAATTTGCTAACATTAGTTGTTGTAATATGTGGACACATTGGCTGGGTTGTGTTTATAACAATTATAAATGTTAGATGATGTAGACATGCCCATTTTTAACAGTCTTTTAATAATAGACTATCAGTACCAGTAGTAGCAAAATTTTGTAAGAGTAATTCAGTATCAGTACCAGTACTTGCAAAATTGCTGCAGTACCAGTACCAGTAATGCAGCTCTGTCTATTATACATGTATCATCACTAAACTGGGAAGAGGCCTAAATAGCCACTTTTTTTTGGGGGGGGGGGGGGGGACTTATTGTTAAAATTGTTAATTTGGGAAGTAAAAACTCAGGTTTGTTTTACATTTTTGGGAAAACTGCATGATTTTAAAGAAAAAATCAATTGGGAAGAGGCCTTTTATTGGAGTCTGTTATATAAGCAGAAAAATCACTGATCATAGATATCATATATTTGTATATGAATTATTTTCAGAACAAAAGCAGAAGCAGCCAAGTAATGAAGTAGTCAGTCAAGCTGTCCCTAAGATTGTAAAACCTAATAACACAGGTGGTCTAGAGAATAAACTCAGTTATAACAAAGTGAAAGCTGATAATGTTATACTTCCTATCTTAATGATTGCCTGTAACAGAGCTGATGCAATACAACGAAGTTTAGATCTTGTACTGAAGTAAGTGAACATATAGTATTAAAGTGAACATATGGTATTAAAGTGAACATGTAGTTTTAAAGTGAACATGTAGTATTAAAGTGAACATGTAGTCTTAAAGGGAACATGTAGTCTTGAAGTGAACATGTAGTCTTAAAGTGAACATGTAGCATTAAAGTGAACATGCAGTCTTGAAGTGAACATGTAGTCTTGAAGTGAACATGTAGTATTAAAGTGAAAATGTAGTTTTAAAGTGAACATGTAGTCTTGAAGTGAACATGTAGTATTAAAGTGAGCATGTAGTATTAAAGTGAGCATGTAGTATTAAAGTGAACATGTAGTCTCGAAGTGAACATGTAGTCTTGAAGTGAACATGTAGTCTTGAAGTGAACATGCAGTCTTA
This sequence comes from Ruditapes philippinarum, assembly GCF_026571515.1. Taxonomy (NCBI): domain Eukaryota; kingdom Metazoa; phylum Mollusca; class Bivalvia; order Venerida; family Veneridae; genus Ruditapes; species Ruditapes philippinarum. Next base: position 15,475 of record NW_026857026.1, on the reverse strand, counting down.
AAGTGAACATGTAGCATTAAAGTGAACATGCAGTCTTGAAGTGAACATGTAGTCTTGAAGTGAACATGTAGTATTAATGTGTGCATGTAGTATTAAAGTGAGCATGTAGTATTAAAGTGAACATGTAGTCTTGAAGTGAAATGTAGTCATAAAGTGAACATGTGGTCTTAAAGTGAACATGTAGTATTAAAGTGAACATGTAGTCATAAAGTGAACATGTGGTCTTAAAGTGAACATGTAGGATTAAAGTGAAATGTAGTCTTGAAGTGAAATGTAGTCTTAAAGTGAACATGTTGTCTTAAAGTGAACATGTAGTATTAAGGTGAACATGTAGGATTAAAGTGAACATGTAGGATTAAAGTGAACATGTAGTATTAAAGTAAGTGTTAATATATAGTAAGTGTGAACATATGGTATTTAAGTAAGTGTAAACATAGTCTTAGTGTGAACATATAGACTCGAATCAACCTCATGATACAATTCACTGTGAAATAAGAAAATATTTATTTTAGATATTACTGAGATGCTACAATTCTTTATATAGATAATGCACGGATGCTACAATTTTTTCTCTGAAATAAGATGATATTTATTGTAGATATCGACCAGATGCTAAAAGATTCCCTATTATTGTAAGTCAAGACTGTGGCCATGAAGAGACTGCAAATATGATACAGAAATACGTCACAGAACATGATGTCATACATATTAAAGTAAGTTTCTATGTCACAGAAAATGATATGAAATCTATTTCACCACCAGGAAAGGTAGGCAATCTTTTTTCACCACCAGGAAAGGTAGGCAATCTATTTACCACCAGGAAAGGTAGGCAATCTATTTCACCACCAGGAAAGGTAGGCAATCTTTTTTCACCACCAGGAAAGGTAGGCAATCTATTTCACCACCAGGAAAGGTAGGCAATCTATTTCACCACCAGGGAAAGGTAGGCAATCTTTTTTTCACCACCAGGAAAGGTAGGCAATCTATTTTCTACCCACCAGGAAAGGTAGGCAATCTATTTCACCACAAGGAAAGGTAGGCAATCTATTTCACCACAAGGAAAGGTAAGCAATCTTTTTCACCACCAGGAAAAGGTAGGCAATCTTTTTCACCACAAGGAAAGGTAGGCAAATCTATTTCAACCACAAGGAAAGGTAGGCAATCTATTTCACCACAAGGAAAGGTAGGCAATCTTTTTCATCACCAGGAAAGGTAGGCAATCTTTTTTCACCACCAGGAAAGTTAGGCAATCTATTTCACCACCAGGAAAGGTAGGCAATCTTTTTCACCAAACCAGGAAAGGTAGGCAATCTATTTCACCACCAGGAAAGGTAAGCAATCTTTTCACCACCAGGAAAGGTAGGCAATCTTTTTACCACCAGGAAAAGGTAGGCAATCTTTTTCACCACCAGGAAAGGCAATCTTTTTCAACCCCAGGAAAGGTAGGCAATCTATTTCACCACCAGGAAAGGTAGGCAATCTTTTCACCACCAGAAAGGTAGGCAATCTATTTCACCACCAGGAAAGGTAGGCAATCTATTTCACCACCAGGAAAGGTAGGCAATCTATTTCACCACCAGGAAAGGTAGGCAATCTTTTCACCACCAGAAAAAAAGGTAGGCAATCTATTTTCACCACCCAGGAAAGGTAGGGCAATCTATTTCACCACCAGGAAAGGTAGGCAATCTTTTCACCACCAGGAAAGGTAGGGCAATCTTTTTCACCACCACGAAAGGTAGGCAATCTTTTTCACCACCAGGAAAGGTAGGCAATCTATTTCAACACCAGGAAAGGAAAGGCAATCTTTTCACCACCAGGAAAGGTAGGCAATCTATTTCACCACCAGGAAAGGTAGGCAATCTATTTCACCACCAGGAAAGGTAGGCAATCTTTTCACCATCAGGAAAGGTAGGCAATCTTTTCACCACCAGGAAAGGTAGGCAATCTTTTTCACCACCAGGAAAGGTAGGCAATCTATTTCACCACCAGGAAAGGTAGGCAATCTTTATCACCACCAGGAAAGGTAGGCAATCTTTTCACCACCAGGAAAGGTAAAGGCAATCTTTTTCAACCAACCAGGAAAAGATAGGCAATCTTTTTACCACCAGGAAAGGTAGGCAATCTTTTCACCACCATGACAGGTAGGCAATCTATTTCACCACCATGAAAGGTAGGCAATCTATTTCACCACCAGGAAAGGTAGGCAATCTTTTCACCACCAGGAAAGGTAGGCAATCTTTTCACCACCAGGAAAGGTAGGCAATCTTTTTCACCACCAGGAAAGGTAGGCAATCTATTTCACCACCAGAAAGGTAGGCAATCTTTTCACCACCAGGAAAGGTAGGCAATCTTTTCACCACCAGGAAAGGTAGGAAATCTTTTTCACCACCAGGAAAGGTAGGCAATCTATTTCACCACCAGGAAAGGTAGGGCAATCTTTTCACCACAAGGAAAGGTAGGCAATCTTTTTCACCACCAGGAAAGGTAGGCAATCTATTTCACCACCAGGAAAGGTAGGCAAATCTTTTTCACCACCAGGAAAGGTAGGCAATCTATTTCATCACCACAAGGAAAGGTAGCAATCTTTTTCATCACCAGGAAAGGTAGGCAATCTTTTTTTCACCACCAGGAAAGGTAAAGCAATCTTTTTCACCATTAGGAAAGATAGGCAATCTTTTTCATCACCAGGAAAGGTAGGCAATCTTTTTCACCACCAGGAAAGGTAGGCAATCTATTTCACCACTATGGAAAGGTAGGCAATCTTTTTCACCACCAGGGAAAGGTAGGCAATCTATTTCACCACAAGGAAAGGTAGGCAATCTTTTTTCATCACCAGGAAAGGTAGGCAATCTTTTTCACCACCAGGAAAGGTAAGCAATCTTTTTCACCATTAGGAAAAGATAGGCAATCTTTTTTCATCACCAGGAAAGATAGGCAATCTTTTTCACCACCAGGAAAGGTAAGCAATCTTTTTCACCACCAGGAAAGGTAAGCAATCTTTTTCACCTTCAGGAAAGGTAGGCAATCTTTTTCACCACCAGGAAAGGGTAGGCAATCTTTTTCACCACCAGGAAAGGTAGGCAATCTTTTTCACCACCAGGAAAAGGTAGGCAATCTTTTTCATCACCAGGAAAGGTAGGCAATCTATTTCACCACCAGGAAAGGTAGGAAATCTTTTTTCACCATTAGGAAAGATAGGCAATCTTTTTCACCACCAGGAAAGGTAGGCAATCTTTTTCACCACCAGGAAAGGTAGGCAATCTTTTTCATCACCAGGAAAGGTAGGCAATCTATTTCACCACCAGGAAAGGTAAGCAATCTTTTTCACCATTAGGAAAGATAGGCAATCTTTTTCATCACCAGGAAAGATAGGCAATCTTTTTCACCACCAGGAAAGGTAAGCAATCTTTTTCACCACCAGGAAAGGTAAGCAATCTTTTTCACCTTCAGGAAAGGTAGGCAATCTTTTTCACCACCAGGAAAGGTAGGCAATCTTTTTCACCACCAGGAAAGGTAGGCAATCTTTTTCACCACCAGGAAAGGTAGGCAATCTTTTTCATCACCAGGAAAGGTAGGCAATCTATTTCACCACCAGGAAAGGTATAAAGGATATTCCGAGATCCAAGGTGACAAATTAATCAATGGATTTGGACTTATTTAATGTGTTCTAATTGTATTCTTTACGAATCACATGAAAACATCGACACATTGATAAAAAATGAACACATAAAAATTTGAATATAAAATAAAATGGTGAGAAAAATAAAGAATATATATTGTGAAAAGTAAGGACTTTCATTTTGACAAATCAAAAATTGTATTTTCAAAGCTTGACACATAGAAATTCTTCTATTATAATTAAATTGTTGTGTTTTTAAATAACTGCTGTAGGACATTAAATTTATTTACTCTATCTTCCTACATGGAAACACTTACAAACATAGAAACTTGTAAATATATGTTGTATAATGTAGGTACCTAATTTTAAACTGGAGGTAAAGGTAGGTAAAAAATGCACTAATATTGTTGACAACAATCAAATGTTTTAATGGTCATAAATTGCACAACATGGTTAAATATCTCCCTATATAGTTTTGTACCTCTATCGGCATATGATTTCAGCAGAATATTTATAAAATTATATTTTTAATTTGCTTTCCTGTTATGTATGAATTTGATGAATGCTTTACTAAAACTATTATTTTTTAGAGGGAAAAATATTTTATTTGAAACTTTTCACATTTATTTATTTCAAGGTATTATTATGCACCTGTATAATTAACTCATTATTATTGCCGTAACAAGGAAATATTTTGTTCTACAACTTGATAATTAACTCATTATTGCCGTAACAAGTAAATACTTTGTTCTACAACTTGATAATTAACTCATTATTGCCGTAACAAGGAAATATTTTGTTCTACAACTTGATAATTAACTCATTATTGCCGTAACAAGGAAATACTTTGTTCTACAACTTGATAATTAACTTATTATTGCCGTGACAAGTAAATACTTTGTTCTACAACTTGATAATTAAATAATTATTGCCGTAACAAGGAAATATTTTGTTCTACAACTTGATAATTAACTCATTATTGCCGTAACAAGGAAATATTTTGTTCTACAACTTGATAATTAACTCATTATTGCCGTAACAAGTAAATACTTTGTTCTACAACTTGATAATTTAACTCATTATTGCCGTAACAAGGAAATATTTTGTTCTACAACTTGATAATTAACTCATTATTGCCGTAACAAGGAAATACTTTGTTCTACAACTTGATAATTAACTCATTATTGCCGTAACAAGGAAATACTTTGTTCTACAACTTGATAATTAACTCATTATTGCCGTAACAAGTAAATACTTTGTTCTACAACTTGATAATTAACTCATTATTGCCGTAACAAGTAAATACTTTGTTCTACAACTTGATAATTAACTCATTATTGCCGTAACAAGTAAATACTTTGTTCTACAACTTGATAATTAACTCATTATTGCCGTAACAAGGAAATACTTTGTTCTACAACTTGATAATTAACTCATTATTGCCGTAACAAGTAAATACTTTGTTCTACAACTTGATAATTAACTCATTATTGCCGTAACAAGTAAATACTTTGTTCTACAACTTGATAATTAACTCATTATTGCCGTAACAAGGAAATATTTTGTTCTACAACTTGATAATTAACTCATTATTGCCGTAACAAGTAAATACTTTGTTCTACAACTTGATAATTAACTCATTATTGCTGTAATAAGGAAATACTTTGTTCTACAATTTGATAATTAACTCAATTCTACAAGGAAACCAGTGTTTTTAGTTTTATTATAAACCTTTAATTTTTTTCCCCTAAAATACACGTAAATTATCAAACACTAATAAAATATGATTCAACAGACAGAAAATTCCATATTATGATAATAACAAATACGTCACCATTTAAAGAAGTGCCAGACTATTTTTCTTCATTGGTTCCCATCTTACCTGTGCATTATGTAGCTTTTGGAAACGGGAACCAATGCTAATGAGGGCATTGTGGTCTCTTTAGTTAAAATTTTGCATTCATGAATTTCATTTCTTGACAGCTATATTTCCATTTCCGAAATAACTAATAGAAGTTCAGTAAATTGATTTTTTTTTTGTCTTAAAATTAATAGATATATAATAAGAGGATATTAAAATTATGTTATAGAAGTTTTTTCTAGGGCCATGACATTGTACTGTGCTACTCGCAGCTTCAGTCACCCTGGATATCTATTCTACCAATGGTCCTTGTAGCAAAATACAAAGCCCCGGAAAGCTGCTTCAGCATAATATTCAGTATTTATATTAAGGTCATGTTCCACTATAAATGATGAAGATATTATATGAATTATAACTTAATGATTTGTTTTTGTATTTTAGCAACCAGATTTGGGTAAAGTAAATGTTCCATGGCCACAGAGAAAGTTTGAGGGGTATTACAAGATTTCCAGGCATTATAAATTTGCATTAAATCAAGTGTTTCATACTTACAACCACTCAGCAGTAATTATTGTGGAAGGTACTTCTATATTACATTTTTCTATAGCTCGTCATTTACAGTAAGTTAGTCAGTATTAAGTTACCAATTTCTTTAACCTGATAAAATTGAAGCATTTAAGATTATATTCTAACATTGATAGTTGTTAAAAAATTCTGGAAACGAAGTGCTCCATCGGAAGCATTAATCACAGCGAAATAACATTAAAATTGCAGACACTGTTTGTGAGAGTCACACCGGCACTGTGATAGTCATACCACCACTTTTCAGCTTAACTTGTAGATAAAGACCTCTGGTGCCCCTTCAGGCATTATTTCAGGCACAGAGGGGCACCTTAGTGGAAAATATTCTGTAAGCCAGCTGGATAGATTCATACTTGAAATAAGTTTACTTGTAGGACTAAGCACCCACAGCAGTGAGGTGCAAGTGAAAGAGTTTAACCACTTGGTCACCTAAGCCTACTGGGTTCATATCCCGACAGGGACTTTGGATTCTTTCATTTGAGGAAGCTATCCAGCTAGCTTACGGAACGTTGGTGGTTCTACTCAGGTGCGGGTTCGTGCCTAAAATAATCTAGCTTTGAATAGAATATCATGGTTATGTAATAATTATACTTGTGTTAATTTCAGATGATTTGGACATCTCACCAGATTTCTTTGAGTATTTTGCTGCCACATTTAGAGTGTTAATGTCAGATAATTCACTATGGTGTGTATCAGCGTGGAATGATAACGGTAAACGTGGAATGGTGAAAAATGATCCAGGTATAACTTGTAGAGGATATTGAATGAGTCTAAGTTCAATACTGAATTTATTGCATGAGTTGAATAAAATTATATTATGCGAGCCTCTGGCGAGCATAATATTATTTTATTCAACAAGTGCAATAAATTCAGTAATGAACTTACACGATTTTAATATTCTATTTATCACATACCCAAAATAAAGACCATTTAAAGTGAAATAAGAGTCATTTTTCATTGACGCGTCTATAGTATAACGCTAACATTTAGTGCATCTTTACACTATGTTTGTATAACGCTAATGACGTCACGTCAAAATGTATGCACGGCCGTGCAATACCATAATTACAGAGTCGCAAAATTGGCACGGGTGTGTGATAAAATATTTTACTTTACTTCCTTGTGTTATCTTGGCACACTACATTGTAATAATATACTCTACATTGTAATAATATACCCCCTCCGTGGTTAAGGGGTTAGAGTTGATGACTTCTAATCCAGATACCTCTCTGGCGTGTGGGTTCGATCCCCGGGAGATGCTTTGGTAGTTTAGCATGGAGGAAGGTACTTCTAGTACTGGTGTAACTCTCTAGAAACAATGGTTAGGAAACTACCTGCCAATATGACTGAAATACTGTTGGGAAAAGGCGTAAAATGAAACAAACAAACTTTAATTATCTTGGTTATCTTTAATTGTCTCAATAATCTTAAATTATGATATTGCCCACATCATTTTGTTTTTGTAAGTAATGTCTCTTTAAAAAGCAGCATTTTCCTGTAGAACTTTCAATATAAATTTGTTTTTACAATAATGTAAATATCTGGTTATTACAGAGGACAAATTTTACAATAATGTAAACATGTGATTATTACAGTTATTACATAGGGCAGCTTTTACAATAATGTAAACATGTGATTATTACAGAGTTATTACATAGGACAGAATTTACAATAATGTAAACATGTGATTATTATATAGTTATTACATAGGACAGATTTTACAATAATATAAACATCTGATTATTACAGAGTTATTACATAGGACAGATTTTTTCCCTGGACTTGGTTGGATGATGGAAAGAAACATGTGGCTAGAGCTTGGTCCTAAATGGCCAGATGCGTAAGTTAATTTTATTGAAAGTTTTTCTATGGGGCTAATTATAAGAATCTTACACTGGCTGCTGGTATAGATTGGAATATCTAGCTCAAGGGCAACTGTTTACTGTGGTAACGAGGCTCTGTAGTTTACGCTAAACAGTTACCTGAGAGCTAGATATTCGCGTCTGTACGACAGCCGTTGTTTGATTCTTTTTCTTGCATATTACATATCAATTATTTTCAGATCAGAAATTACGAAAAACTAATATTCTTATTACGCATTTTTTTCTTATAGTAGTGTATGAACTTCATTTATAACTGTAAAATGACATCATCCTTAGAATGCAATTCATTCATAAAAGGCACGTGGCAATGACGTCATTGAAAAAAATGGGACTTGTATTACATGGGGGTGGGGTGTAAGACACCTTTTTCTAGCACTGGTGTAAATAATAGATAATCCTGTCTGATAAGCAAGAAGATTTTTTATCCATCTGTCGGGTGACCGAGTTGACTTTATATTTTATGCCCCCATTTTATGCCCCCATTTTATGCCCCCATTTTGCAGGAGCATATAGAATTGTAAGTCCTTCAGTCTGTCATTATGTCTGTAGAGGGAGCATATAGAATGGTTAGTTCCAGGCTTTCCTGTTGTCTGTAGAGGGACAAAACAGTGCAGGCATCCACGTCCTATGATATCCTTTGACAAACTGTCAACAATACCCTCAGCATAATGTATCAAAACCTTGTTTATCAGTCGATGAATTTAAGATTTCGAATTCCAGATTTGAATTTATTCTACTATATATTTAACTAAATTTTCTTAAAATTTTCACTGGCCATAACTAATTTTAACTGGCCATGGGCCACCGAGCCAAACTTAAACATTATAAAGAGGTGCAAGTGAAGTTTTTTTTAGAGGAGATACCAGTTATAAGTTACCTGATACATTTTATATAAATTTTTAATAAATGAAGATATTTTATGTGTATGAGAATGTTGCAATTGATAAAGTTTTTTTTACTGTATTTGATGTAGGAATTTTATATTTGTCTTAGTTTTTATATATATATACATGTATATATTTTATATAGGAAATACTTGCATTTCATAATCCGTGAATGTTTTTATATATATTTTTATAGATATATCAAAACCTTAATTAATTTTTAATGGATTTTGATATAACGTAACGTCACAATGTATATTTCTCTTCATCTTTGACGTTGGTGTCGTGTGACGTCACTTCCTGTTTATTCTCTGACGAAGAACATACCAGTTCGTAATCGATATGAATAATAAATAATTAAATGTTCGCGTGTGGTTGCTCTTATTGGAATCATATTTGTCTTACGAAGTTTACAGTTAATTAAGTTGAGTTTTATTTGCAGGTTTTGGGACGACTGGATGAGACATCCGGATCAGAGAAAAGATCGTTCATGTATACGTCCTGAGATTAGTAGGACTAGTACATTTGGTAAAAAAGGTGTAAGCAAGTAAGTTTAATTACTGTATTAGTGGTTAATTTTGTGACCTGGAAATATTTTGCGATTTTTGCAAATTGGAATTATTCACAAATAATTCATCACGCAAAAATTATTTCTTTTTTTAGGCAAACTTTATTTTATCGTTTGAAAACACATTTTCATACAATATCTTACATGAATAAGTTTGACTGTTCAGGTACTGAGATTAATTTTTCTCATTGCCTGTTTGTTTGGTCTTGACAAACCACAAATGTTTTAATGAAATAATATGTGTTAATAACACAAAAGGTTATTTATATAACAAAAGAATGTTTCAAAATATGACAAAGATTTGTGTGATCAGATCCTTTATCAAACTAACTATGTATATTTCAAACAATTATATAAATAATAAATTAAATAAATAGACAATTTCAATAACGACATTTTTAGCTCGACTATTCGAAGAATATGAGAGCTATTGTAGTCGCCCCGGCGTCGGCGTCGGCGTCAGCGTCCGCGTCGGCGTCTGCGTTGGTTAAAGTTTTTTGTAAATTCAAATATCTCAATTATTGCTTGAGATATTCAATTGAAACTTACAATACTTATTTATAGTAACAATGTACATCAGATTGACAAGTTGGATAACTCTACCTACAATATTGACAGAATTATGCCCCTTTTTAACTTAGAAGTTTTGGTTAAAGTTTTTTGTAAAGTCAAATATCTCAATTATTGCTTGAGATATTCAATTGAAACTTACAATACTTATTTATAGTAACAATGTACATCAAATTGACAAGTTGGATAACTCTACCTACAATATTTTCAGAATTATGCCCCTTTTTAACTTAGAAATTTTGGTTTATGTTTTTTGTAAATTCAAATATCTCAATTATTGCTTGAGATATTCAATTGAAACTTACAATACTTATTTATAGTAACAATGTACATCAGATTGACAAGTTGGATAACTCTACCTACAATATTGACAGAATTATGCCCCTTTTAACTTAGAAATTTTGGTTAAAGTTTTTTGTAAAGTCAAATATCTCAATTATTGCTTGAGATTTTAAATTTAACCTTACAATACTTATTTATAGTAACAATGTTTATCAGTTTGCAAAATCGCATAACTCTGCCTGCAATATTTGCAGAATTATTTGTTTTGAAACTTAGAAATTTTGGTTAAAGGTTAAAGGTCTTCAAAGATACTTGAGATATTCAATTGAAACTTACAATACTTATTTATAGTAACAATGTACATCAGATTGACAAGTTGGATAACTCTACCTACAATATTGACAGAATTATGCCCCTTTTTAACTAAGAAATTTTGGTTAAAGTTTTTTGTAAAGTCAAATATCTCAATTATTGCTTGAGATATTCAATTGAAACTTACAATACTTATTTATAGTAACAATGTACATCAAATTGACAAGTTGGATAACTCTACCTACAATATTTTCAGAATTATGCCCCTTTTTAATTTAGAAATTTTGGTTTATGTTTTTTGTAAATTCAAATATCTCAATTATTGCTTGAGATATTCAATTGAAACTTACAATACTTATTTATAGTAACAATGTACATCAGATTGACAACTTGGATAACTCTACCTACAATATTGACAGAATTATGCCCCTTTTAACTTAGAAATTTTGGTTTATGTTTTTTGTAAATTCAAATATCTCAATTATTGCTTGAGATTTTCAATTTAACCTTACAATACTTATTTATAGTAACAATGTTTATCAGTATGCAAAATCGCATAACTCTGCCTGCAATATTTGCAGAATTATTTGTTTTGAAACTTAGAAATTTTGGTTAAAGGTCTTCAAAGATATTTACTTGAAACTTTACACATGTACATTGTACTTAGGGTCATAATTGGAGGGTCATAATTGTTGTATGTCACTGACCAAGTTCCATAACTCTACTCGCATTAAGGCTGATTCATCTCCCCTTTTCTACTTAGTCTCTTGGTTTATGTTTACATGCAAGTTTTACATATCTCAATAACTATTAAAGATATGTATTTAAAACTTCACATATGCATTTAGAATCATAATTGTAGGTCACTGACCAAGATCCATAATTCTATCTTGCATTTAGGCTGATTTTTCTCCCCTTTTTCAACTTATAAATTCCTGGTAAAGTTTTGCTTGTAAGCTGTTATGTCCATAACTACTGAAGAGTTTGTGTCTTTTTGGGACATTTTTATGCATTCATAATAATAAAGCAGTGATTTACTTGATAAAACATCTTAATAACAAGCCTTTGTACCTTTTTCAGTCAATTTTATGTATTCATAGGAAATTAGCATTATTAGCATTATTATACTCAATAAAACACCCTTGTGACAATTTTTGGATAGTCAGTATTGGCTTGACTATTCAAAAATTGTCACAAGGGTGAGTATAATAATGCTAATTACTGACTAAGAATTTACGTTCAAGTTGCATACCACCTCAGATATTTTCCTATTCCATTGACATCTCGCTTTGAAACAAGTTGAAATTTTATGCACTTCTTTGAGAGCATAATAGGACTCTCCCGAAGACCTATAGCCGTAACATGGATTTAAAGAAAAATTTGGCCCTTTTGTTAATTTAGAAAATGTTACATTATCAAGGCTCTTTTAATATCAAACACTTAGAATAGTCGAGCATGCTGTCCTACCGACAGCTCTTGTTTGAACATGTACCTGCTTTAATTAAAGATATCACAAAACAGTATCAAATTCAAGAAATCATATTTCCGCAAATATTTCCACATGCAATAAGTCCATTTTTTGACATTCGCAAAATTATCAACTTCTACCGTATTAAGTTGAATTAATGTAAGCAAGTAAGTTGAAATATCAAGTTGAATTAACTTTTGCAAGTAAGTTTAACTATCAAGTCGAATTAATGTTAAACTTCTGTGAAAAATTCTTTTGAAATATACAAGCTACAATCTTTATCTTATAAACTTAAATATCATTCCAATATAAGAATAAATCACCATAGAAACTGTATCTTTTTTAACACCTTTACTGTATAGAAAATATTTCATATAAGTTTTGTGTTAATTGTTTGAAATGTTTTTTATTGTCTCCTTATTTAATATTTCCACCTGTTAATCATATTACAGTAATAAAAACAACAATTTTCTTTGCGTGTTTGCACAATATATTTATATACATTTTATCATTATAACCTCACCAAGAAATATTTATATACATTTTATCATATAATTTCACAAAATGATAATGTTGTTTTTTTTTCAGGGGACTATTTTTTGAGAAACATTTAAAGTTTATACAGTTGAATGAGAAATATGTGGCTTTTACACAGAAAGATCTCTCCTACCTAATTAAGGTAAACAGTTATTTATTATGTTAACACTGTAGCTTTCTGTACCATACCAACAAGATAAAACCTTGCCAAGTACATAGACATTTTGGTGTTTTGACCTCACCAACAGGCCTACCTAGCCAGGTACATAGACATTTTGGTGCTTAGACCTCACCAGCAAACCTACCTCTTTCTGTCTTTCAGTGACAGACTTTGTAATCACTTAGCTTAAATATATAGTTCTTTAAAACTAGTTATGATGAGTTTGTAGCTTAAAGATCAAGGTCACCCTGGTAATTCTAAGATTTATAGTTCTGTAAAAATACATTATTAGTTATATCCAGTCATCAATTTTGTCATCCATGAATGCATGAAGAAAAAAAACTAGGCATACCTTTGTGGCACATTAGGAAAACTTGTCACATACAAAAGCAAGGTCAACAGAATAAAAGGTGAAGGTTATACTTGAATGTCAAAATAGTACATTGATAGTTGTGTCTGGTTTTATCTTTGTCATTCATTCATGGATGCTTTTTGTAATAATTAGGCTCACTAAGAATATGAGAAAGTATTTGTTAATGTCTCTATATTCTTGTTACACTCTTTATATAGTAACTATGCCTTTGATGCCAGTCTGAAGTCACGATTCTTCTACTGGGCCCTGCATTTGTTTGTTTCCAATAACAATTATTGTTGTTAAGTGTATTACAAAGTGTATTACATAGTGTATTTTATCACATTTACAGAGTGTAATAAAGCCATTTAATAAAAATGATAAAATTACACTAGTGTAATAACACTTTGACGTCATTTGCTCTATATAGAAACATAGCTTTATAGCACTCTAATGTTTGCGTTACACTATAGGAGCGTCATTGAAAAATTACTCATTTTAACAGTTTACTGTTCTTATTTTATATATATTTGATAAATAGATAGAGGATATTCAAGTTTTTTCTATAAATACATGATTTATTTTCATCGAGTGGTATGAAAATAAATATTTCATGAGTGGCGGTAGCCACGAGTTAAATATGGTAATTTTCATGCCACAAGATGAAAATAAATCATGTATTTATAGAAAGAACTTGAATTTTCTGTTTATTATATACATTTTTCTCTTTTTTGCGATAAAATTTGAAAGACTTTCCCTTAAATTTTGTGTACTGGCAGAATTTAAAAGAAAGTAGTCCGGCAAGACACCAGTGAAAATACGGAAAATATGTTTCACTGCAGTGAAAAATAAATTTTTACAGTGAAAATACGGAAAATGAAAATACACATTTTATTTCATCAATATTTCTCAATATTTCATTTAAAAGTATATAATAAAATATTATTTTTGTGTAGATTCAATACTTAATTTATTGAACTCATTGAATAAAACAATATTATGCTTGCCAGAGGCTCGCATAATATGATTTTATTCAACTCATTCAATAAATTTAGTATTAAACTACACTCATTCAATATCCTCTATATAAAGTGTTTTATATAGTGTATTATATTGTGTATTATTTAGTGTATTATATTATATATTAATTAGTGTATAGGGGCGTCCGTGGCCGAGTGGTTTTGACTTCAAACCACTTGCCCCTCACCGCTGTGGGTTCGAATCCAGACAGGGACTTTGGATTCTTTCATGTGAGGAAGCTATCCAGCTAGCTTACGGAACGTCGGTGGTTCTACTGCCTGAAATAATGCACGGAAGGGCACCTGAGGTCTTCCTCAACCAGTAAAGCTGGAACGTCGCGATATGACCTATACTGTGTCGGTGTGACGTAAAACCCAAAACAAACAAAGTGTATTATATAGTGTTTCATAAAGTGCATTACATAGTATATGGCAAAGTGTATTATATAGTATATGGCATAGTATATTATTTTATTGTAGGAGAATTATGACCCAGCATTCCACAAGTTTATTTATGATTTACCTGAGGTCTCACTGAAGGAAGTTGCTACAGATAATACTAAACATTTACCTGAGTTAGGGGTTACATACAGGACAAAACCTGACTTAAACTATAGGCAAACATTTGGGTATTATGGATGATTTTAAGGTAAGAAATGTTGATATTTGTCAAACTTAAAGGCACTCCACTGAGGTTTTAAAGCTTAAAAACATAACATCTGAATTTCTTACATACATGAGCAGGGGCACTTTAAACAGAAATATATGCAAAGATAGTTAAGAAATATACTTTGAAATAAAATGAAAATCCTATTTTTATGCTTTTCTTAGACCGTTGTTAGTGAAATATGTTTAAACGTCTGTCATTTTTGTGTATTTTTTTTTACAATTTGAATAATTATTCCAGAAAAATGAAATGCGCGAATGATTTGAAATTTTGCACAAAAATTAGTGGTCTAAACCTACTTCAAAAGGTCCATTTTTCTGGAAAAATATTTTCAGTCCCATCATGTCAAAAAACTTCAGTGCCCTTTAATATCTGTATTTTTACGACTGTACTACAACTATAAATAAAACCTCTGCTTGTCTTAGAAAGAACTTTCTTATATATGTTATCCTATCTGGTATTTTGGGTCTCTTTATAGCTGCATGCTCAAGATGAGCCATTAATGTTTCAAGAAATTCAATTTTTAGAAAAAATGTATTTAAGTCTTTCAGAGAAGTCAAAAAGATTGAATATTTAAATAATTATTTACATGTATGTGCAATTAATGACTGATTTTGCAGTATCAAGCACTATAATTCTACTCCGTTACTAACACAGTAAGAGGTATTTATTATATTATGACCACTTTTTGGGAATTTACAAATTTTCCCC
>NW_026857025.1:102500-180463 GCF_026571515.1 Ruditapes philippinarum | reverse complement strand
ATCTAAATCTATTATTAATCCTTGCAATAAATCAAATAGATAAAATTATATCTACTTGAAAACCCCGTTATGCTTAAAATGTATGTCACATGTATTTGTAAGACCTTTATCACACACAAATCAGAGGTAAACAAAAAAATGAATATTTCAGATTGAGTATGTGATACATACACATTTTTTGTCAGTCCTATTGTGAGTGACAAGTTTCCAAAAAAATACATACAGTCATGTGTTTCATTTGTGTCAAGCAATTTGATCGTTTAAAACTTTTGAATAAATGTATGACTTATATTATTATATTAAAGTAAGCAAAGAATAAGATGAGGAAAAATGCAATGAAATTGTTCATTTTATTTGTCAGATTTAAGAAGAAAGAAAATTTCTAAAGTGGTTTGACATTAAACTAATCAATAAGATGATACTGGATATTAACATAAAAAGGCGTCAAATAAGGAGTAACCATGAAATACGGATAAAAAACAAGTGATGCATCGGAACAAACGCGAACACTTTTTGAAAGTGCAATGAGGACATCTGGCATAATCATTGAAGTTGCTTAAGTGATTTTGATATTCTCAATTCATCATGTTTCAACTACAGATTTTTTTTCAAAGAATTAAACTTATTATTTGATTTTGCTAAAATATAATTCCGGGAAATGTATAAATATGTCTTATCAGTGCTTTGAGTTTTGTGTAATATAATATTGCGCAATATTACAATATTTGTTAAGTATGAATTTCTGAGACATATTGTGCCATAAACTTCTGTTTGTTCATAATCTTTGGTATTAAATACTTAAAGGCACGTCATGCCTCAAAATGTTGTGTTGTTAGTTTTATTTACGTTTGGTATCTTGTTACCATTTCATAAAAAATAGTACTCACTCATTGTCCATATAGAGCAATTTTGTGATATATTTTGGGACAAAGTGTGCCTTCAACCTTTTTACAATTTTGATACTAGCTTTTAAAATCCAATATCTTTCTTTCATAAATATCTTTTCTTTATATGTTTGATATGTGTCAATGTTCAAATTGATTTTTGTTTTTGTTTCTGATTTTCGATATCATTTAGGAAATTAGATATGAGATCAGAATTCTCCATAAATAATTTATTTGTTATTTCTATTACATTCGATGAATGTTCAGTAATACCAACTTTGTCTTTTTTGTGTTTGTTTCAGTAACAATGCATGCAATTTTATGAAAAAAATGAAACTTTACTCTCTTTCTATGCTATGCATAAAATTTATTGCAAGTTAAATGATTTCTTTTTTTCTTTGAAAAAAATAATTAAACACAGAAAAACACACAGACAACATGAAAAATGATCTATGAAAACATATCATTGAACATACGTTTGAATATATCTAGGACTAAAATTGTATATATAATCAAAGCAACCTGGTTTAAAACGGCCGAGCATTTTAAAGATACTTTTGTTGTTAGATAAAATTATAGTTTAGTTTCATTTTCAGTTATGTATCCGTTTTTTTATTTAATTTTAACTTGTGTTACATAATAGTTATCATAAAGTTAGAAATGTATATCTTATTATATCATTTTTAAAACGCATTTATTCTTTTTAATGAAATACCAGAAGATAGTGTAGAACTTCTCACAATTTGTGTAATAAATCAACTTAACGTTTAACTTTCATTATTTCAGCGTAATGCGTAATGAATGGACTATTAGCGCTAGCATTTCTTAGGACAGTGTATTTATTGACTTCTAGCGAAAATGATTAATGTGAAATCGACTGTAAGTAAAATGGACATTATTTTACAACTAAAGAGATTGTACGATTAGCCTAGAATGAAAGCTTATAAGTTTAGCAACCTCTTTGAGTAAAGATATTTTAGAACATTGAATTAAAAATCACTTTTGGAACATACAGTTATCTGTTAAATGTCTGCATAATCTTGAATATTATTTCAAAATTATTAACAGTTGAAGATGTGTCATATTACCATAAAATCGTTTGAAATAAAACGTTGGTTGAGTGAGATCTGTCTTCTTTCTGAACCGGGTAATATAATTATGATATTTACTCATCATTAAAACAATAGATTTTCATGACACAAAAATCACACCATCTCATATATTATTGATAATGATATACCGCATTTTTATTACATTTAAACCATTTGATGTTTTTATCACATTTCAATTCACTTTATATTACATCACTAACATAATTTATCTTATTTTATCTTTATTAATTCATTTTATTTATTTATTTATTTATTTATTTATTATTAATTTATTCATGCATTTATATTTATTCATTTATTTATTTACTAGTATTCATATTGTTATTTATGTATTTACTTATATTTACTTATTTATTCATCCCTTTATTATATATTTGTTTATTTATGAATAATTAAAAAAAGTAAAAATCTTCCTATCATTTAATTCTTTATTAACTGCTTTACATGTATTTTACGAGTAAATTACCTGTTCATTTTGTTAAAAATTAGAAAGAAAAGGAGCTTATCGTTCAGATATTTGTCACTTCAAATAATTTTTCGATGCCCATACTGTATAAATGGGTAATTTGGAAACACATCCCGGTAAATATAACAATTATATTGTTAGAGCGCAATATGTTTTCTGATATTTATTTTAAGACTTCTAAGCATAGTTACTGTAGTAAAATGAGAATAATAGTATAACATTATACCATTATACTAAAAATAACTGACTGATTTTTTCTCATTTTAATATCATCATTATTATTATTATTGTTTGTTTATTTTTTGTTATCATTATTATTTTATTTATCTAAATAGATATTATATTTTTGCGCTAATA
This sequence comes from Ruditapes philippinarum, assembly GCF_026571515.1. NCBI lineage: Eukaryota > Metazoa > Mollusca > Bivalvia > Venerida > Veneridae > Ruditapes > Ruditapes philippinarum. Next base: position 177,644 of record NW_026857025.1, on the reverse strand, counting down.
TTTTTTTTCTAAAAAAGGTGATAATTGATGTTTATAATGATTAAACTTTAGGTAAATGGATAGATAGCTGATTGACAATAATATATAACTACTAGCTTAAAAAAATATAATATCAATATCAGTTTTAGATAGCTTTTAACTATTTTCTTCTTACTTTTGTTGTTTACTGACTACATATTTTCATTGTAACAATATGATGTATGATGGAAAATGTTAAATAAAGTAACGAATTGTCACAAAAATAAAACAAATGTTTGAGTTATATTATTACTCTCCATTTTGTCGTTGATCATATCCTCTTCAATAAAACAGGGGTAAACCATATATCATGCAACATTTTCATCTCAATAAATAACAATCAAAGGCAAAGATCATACTAACGTATGAGGAATGCGATGAAAAATGTATCATGTATATTCATTTAATTGAACAGTATTAGTCCATATGCCCGCACTATACTAATTACGGAGAATGAACTGCATTAATGACAGTATTTATTTACTTATCCTTTTAAAAGTATAAGAAATACGTTCTTCTATGTATACGTATATGTGTTCATCAAATAACTCCGAACAACGATTTCCAACATTATCCTTCGAAAAAAAGATAAAGGGATATCATCTGCAAACGGACAGGTACAATGCGTTTGAGGTTTAAAAGATAGGAGAATTATTCTCCTAAGTCTGCCAACACTCTATCTCTCATTCTGCGTGTAAATTTGTTGCTGAAAAAGTGCCTTAAGGTAGACCCCCGGAAAAAGGACATCTAGAATTTCCTTTTTTTATACTGGAACACATTTAGTATGATTAATTATATTGATAATCTTAGCGTCGGAGTATGAATGATAGAATACTAGTATGTTTAATTATATTGATAATCTAAGCGTCGGAGTATGAATGATAGAATACTAGTATGTTTAATTATATTGATAATCTTACCGTCCGAGTATGAATGATAGAATACTAGTATGTTTAATTATATTGATAATCTTACCGTCGGAGTATGAATGATAGAATACTAGTATGTTTAATTATATTGATAATCTTACAGTCGGAGTATGAATGATAGAATACTGGTATGTTTATTTATATTGATAATCTTAGCGTCGGAGTATGAATGATAGAATACTAGTATGTTTAATTATATTGATAATCTTACCGTTGGAATATGAATGATAGAATACTAGTATGTTTAATTATATTGATAATCTTACCGTCGGAGTATGAATGATAGAATACTAGTATGTTTAATTATATTGATAATCTTAGCGTCGGAGTATGAATGATAGAATACTAGTATGTTTAATTATATTGACAATCTTACCGTCGGAGTATGAATGATAGAATACTTGTTTTTTTAATTATATTGATAATCTGAGCGTCGGAGTATGAATGATATAATACTTGTATGTTTAATTATATTGATAATTTTACCGTCGGAGTATGAATGATAGAATACTAGTTTGTTTAATTATATTGATATTCTTACCGTCGGAGTATGAATGATAGAATACTAGTATGATTAATTATATTGATAATCTTAGCGTCGGAGTATGAATGATAGAATTCTAGTATGTTTATTTATATTGATAATCTTAGCGTCAGAGTATGAATGATAGAATAAAAGTATGTTAAATTATATTGATAATCTAAGCGTCGGAGTATGAATGATAGAATACTAGTTTGTTTAATTATATTGATAATCTTAGCGTCGGAGTATGAATGATAGAATACTAGTATGTTTAATTATATTGATAATTTTAGCGTCGGAGTATGAATGATAGAATACTTGTATGTTTAATTATATTGATAATCTTACCGTCGGAGTATGAATGATAGAATACTAGTATGTTTAATTATATTGATAATCTTACAGTCGGAATACGAATGATAAAATACTGGTATGTTTAATTATATTGATAATCTTAGCGTCGGAGTATGAATGATAGAATACTAGTATGTTTAATTATATTGATAATCTTACCGTCGGAGTATGAATGATAGAATACTAGTATGTTTAATTATATTGATAATCTTACCGTCGGAGTATGAATGATAGAATACTAGTATGTTTAATTATATTGATAATCTTACCGTCGGAGTTTGAATGATAGAATACTAGTATGTTTAATTATATTGATAATCTTACAGTCGGAGTATGAATGATAGAATACTAGTATGTTTAATTATATTGAATATCTGAGCGTCGGAGTATGAATGATAGAATACTTGTTTTTTTAATTATATTGATAATCTGAGCGTCGGAGTATGAATGATAGAATACTTGTATGTTTAATTATATTGATAATCTTACCGTCGGAGTATGAATGATAGAATACTAGTTTGTTTAATTATATTGATATTCTTACCGTCGGAGTATGAATGATAGAATACTAGTATGATTAATTATATTGATAATCTTACCGTCGAAGATTTTTACAAGCATTGTGGTTGTTCCTGTCAGCGGAGAAGGGTCGGTACCTCCGTCTACGCCAAGAATGATCAGTTCATACTGTGGGGTGATATTGTATCCATCAAGTTGCTTCGCTATTGCAATGTTACCAGTTGTTGAGTCGATTCTAAAAGCATCGTTTGTGTTTCCGCCTACCAAGAAAGTAAGTTAAGGATGAATTTACACTACAATAAATGTTAAGCTATGTTTTATATTTTTTATTTGTTTGTTTTGGTTTTAATTTCCCATTTTTTAATATTTTTTGTCATCGTTATTTTTTAAATAATCATTATCGTTATTATTACTATTATTTTTAATATCATTATTATTATTATTATTTTAATCTGTAGTAGTAGTGGTAGCGGTAGCGGTAAAAGTAGCAGTAACAGTAACAGTCGCAGCCGCTGACGCAATCGCAAGCCGTTGTCGTAGTACTGGTAGTAGTAGAATTGGTGGTAGAAGTAGTACTGGTACTAGTAGTAGTACTGGTAGTAGTAGTAGTGGTGGTAGCGGTAGCGGTAAAAGTAGCAGTCGCAGCCGCAAACGCAATCGCAAGCCGTTGTCGTAGTACTGGTAGTAGTAGAATTGGTGGTAGAAGTAGTACTGGTACTAGTAGTAGTACTGGTAGTAGTAGTAGTGGTATCGGTAGCGGTAAAAGTAGCAGTAACAGTAGCAGTCGCAGCCGTAGTCGCACTCACAGCCGTTGTCGTGGTACTAGAATTGGTGGTAGAAGTAGTACTGGTAGTAGTAGTAGTAGTACTGGTAGTTATAGTAGTAGTAGTGGTGGTAGTGGTGGTGGTGGTGGTGGTAGTAGTAGTAGTAGTAGTAGTAGTAGTACTGGTAGTAGTAGTACTGTTAGACGTAGTATTAGTAGTAGTGGTAGTAGTAGTAGTATTGGTAGAAGTAGTAGTAGTAGTAGTAGTAGTAGTAGTAGTAGTAGTAGTAGTAGTAGTAGTAGTAGTAGTACTGGTAGTAGTATTAGCAGTGGTAGTGGCAGTGGTGGTAGTGGTAGCGGTAGCGATAAAAGTAGCAGTTACAGAAGCAGTCGTAGCCGCAGTCGCAGCCGTTGTCGTAGTACTGGTAGTAGTAGAACTGGTGGTAGTAGTAGTACTGGTGGTAGAAGTAGTGGAAGTAGTGGTGGTGGTGGTGGTGGTTAGGGGGGTGGTGGTAGTGGTAGTAGTAGTGGTGGTAGTAGTAGTAGTAGTAGTAGTAGTAGTAGTGGTGGTGGTAGTAGTAGTAGTAGTAGTAGTAGTAGTAGAAGTGGAAGTAGAAGTAGTAGTAGTAGTAGTAGTAGTAGTAGTAGTAGAAGTTGTAATAGTAGTACTGGTAGTAGTAGTAGTAGTAGTAGTAGTAGTAGTAGTAGTAGTAGTACTAGTAGTTCTAGTAGTAGTAGTAAAAGTAGTAGTAGTAGTAGTAGTACTAGTAGTAGTAGTAGTAGTAGTATTGGTAGTGGTAGTGGTAGCGGTAAAAGTAGCAGTAACAGTAGCAGTCACAGTCGCATCTGCAGCCGTTGTCGTAGTACTGGTTGTAGTAGAAGTAGTAGTAGTAGTAGTAGTAGTAGTAGTAGTAGTAGTAGTAGTAGTAGTAGTAGTAGTAGTAGTAGTAGTAGTAGTAGTAGTAGTAGTAGTAGTAGTAGTAGTAGTAGTAGTAGTAGTAGTAGTAGTAGTAGTGGTAGTGGTAGTGGTAGTGGCAGTGGCAGTGGCAGTGACAGTGGCAGTGGCTGTGGTAGTGGTAGTGGTAGTGGTAGTGGCAGTGGCAGTGGCAGTGGCAGTGGTAGGTGGTAGTGGTAGTGGTAGTAGTAGTAGTAGTAGTAATAGTAGTAGTAGTATTGTCGTTGTTTTTGTTGTTTTTGTTTTCGCTCGCGATAATAATTGTATATCAAAACGCAATAATCATCATAATTGTTACACTAAGATATTTATAGACTGTGTCACAAAGACTAAACAATCAAATAACAACATGAATCATTAAATGTATATCATTCACGAACAGTTGTTATATATATTGATTTTAAATACAATACAAGTTGCCACGTCTTTCGTATCGGACATTGAATTGGTTCATTTCTCTAAACATGGTTTTTATTAATTTGATACATTTCGTTTTCATAAGCGTTATCTCAAATTAATATTAATTATGTTTATAAACCGAAGAAAAAGCTAAATATCGTGTTTCAAATATATTTTTGTTTAGTTTTTGACTCATGGTATTAAGGTAGTCTTCCTTTTATGTTTTCCCGCCATAAAAATCTAACATCGGCCAATATAATAGCAAATCGGTTATTTCCAGAACGTTATATTTTTCAAAATCATGTACATTAAATTATTTACAATCACTTATCCTTTATCTCTATATATTAAATTCCGGTTATGAACGAATAGATATTATTGAATACCGGAAAGATCGTGAAAAATACCCTTCCGGAAATGACGGATTTATTACGTTAATGGTCGATATTAGATTTTATTTGGCTGGAAAGCATTACAATAAGACTTCCTTAATGCCATGAGTCAAGAAACCAAACAATAATATATTGGAAACGTTCCTCAAGCATTTGGCCAGAGATAGTACTTCAGCTGATGAATCAATAGTGAATTCGTTAGAATGTTTTCATCAACAAAAGTAATAGTAAAATGAAAATGCTCGTTATGTCCAAAAACATTTGACACGTAATCGAAATTTTTTTTTCTTTCTACAAAAGTCGGGCAAATCAGGCCAATTCTATTTGAAGATTGCATTTATCAAGTTAAAGGTATTAGTGTTCCCAGGAATGTACTGTCTGAAATATTCATACTCTTTCTGTTTTCATGACCCTAGATTACACAATCATGAAATTGAATGCGTATTTCAACAATTAAGTTAAACAAGGTCGCGAATACCTCGTTAGTTAGTTGGATATTTTAGTTTGTTTTTAACCAAGAGGAAACTACATCGTACAACAAATTAGCAACAGTATTGTCCAATTTATGTCTTGAACGGACTTAAGGCATATTTCCTGATAACTGTTTCACTGGTTTGTCAAAGGTTCATCAAAGTGGCGTGGCAAAAATTGTTTATAACTTTTTATAATCTTTCACTTTGGTTTAACCCTTGTTACAGTAGAAAAAATGATACGAAAGTGGTAGTTATTACCAGTAAATGTATATACAACTTCATTGTTCGGGAATGTGCCATCGCTGTCGGTTGCTTTAACAGTTGCAAGTGTGAATCCTGTAAAAATAAAGCAAAAAGTATTCTCTCAAGAATACACACATATACTGATATAACGCTTATAATTTACACACACATAGATATAATTCTAACACATACACATGCATGGATACACCTCTAGAATATATACTCTAATAAATACACACATATGGATTTAACTTCAATGTATACAGATATTGACAGGTAGATTTTTTGATGTATTTACTTTTGTAAGTTACCTATCCATTAATCAATGATTTGTTTATGTACCAATGTGCAAAATACTGTCAATAAAGAATTTAACTCACCTATTGGGCTGGATTCGGAAACGACCGCTTTGTAATTAGATTTTTCGAAGACGGGTGTATTATCGTTGATATCCTCAATCAAAATTGTCATATTGACTCTTCCATTTTTTGGATTGATACTACTGTCTTTAGCTCTATGAATTAAAAGTAAATGGGATTAAATTTTGCACGCCTCGAAGAATGATAGTATGCTCAGCACTTGATAAGAAACTCAATTGGGTTAAAATCGCTTTAGCGCGTCACATATGGCAAGACAAAAATACCGGTGAACCGGTGTACATATTACTGAATATCTGTATATGAGTTTTCATTATTTACCTTACAATTATAAATAATATCGACATTCATATTGTTAACATTCTTTACTTAAAATACCGAAGAGTTTTTAAATAAATTATAGACATTATATTATTATGCTTACGTTTACTATAATACTTTTGTACTTCACATAAATTTAATAACATTAAGTGACTTACTCAAACTTTAATAGAAATGTTGGAAACGACTTCAAAATCTATTGGTTCCTCTACAATAAGCGCATTACCGTTTGGTCCTCCTATCGAAAACGTTTGATGATCACTCTTGATCTTGTAGATGATGTTCCGTTGCCAGCCATCAAGGGCTCGTAATTTGATATTTGTATTGGTTCCCTTTTCTGAATTTTCTTTTACTTTCACTGAAGCAGTACCAGACCCTATACCGCTGTTAACTGGTGGCTCTTTCCATGACGAAAACGTTTCGACTTAAAACGAATGATAACATTTTGTAAATTTATGAGCAAACCCCAATTAAATTTTGCCTAATTTTTGTTCTTAGAATATTTTATATGTTACTTACCCTATGCATTACGTACAACCTCAAATTTAGGTTTTTTACAACATCAAATATATTTGAAATGCAAATAAATATTTTATAAAATTGTCTTTGAAATGTAGCTCATATTTAAAGATCATGTCTGTTCTAATGCATTTCTTGTTCTGTCTTGATTGTGCATGTTTAAAGAACCTGTACGTTGTAATTAAGGATGCACCATACAGATATGCGAAGTTTTATATATGCATTTAATTATCCTTCCTTTTATTTACATGAAATGTTAAATTCGGTAATATCTTTAGAAATAATGCTTTTTGAAGCTTACAATATTGATAAATCTTCATTTAAGCATCAAATTTATTATATACAATATTATTATATAAACAATATAAAATTGCTTTAGAGTGCCTTTATTTATATTGATAATCTTACCGTCGTAGTATTAATGATTGAATAACTTAAATTATATTAATAATCTTACCGTCGTAGTATGAATGATAGAATACTAGTATGTTTAACTATATTGATCATCTTACCATCGACGATTTTTACAAGCATTGTGGTTGTTCCTGTCAGCGGCGAAGGGTCGGTACCTCCGTCTACGCCAAGAATGATTAGTTCATACTGTGGGGTGATATCGTATCCATATAGTTGCTTCGCCATTGCAATGTTACCAGTTTTTGAGTCGATCATAAAAGCATCGTTTGTGTTTCCGCCTACCAAGAAAGTAAGTTAAGGATGATTTTACATTACAATAAATGTTTAGCCCTATGTTTAATATTTGATATTTGTTTGTTTTTGACTTTCCCTTTTATTTTGAATATTTTTGTAATTATTATTGTAAATATTGTTGCTGTTGTTGTTTTCGTTTGAGAACGATCATAATTGTATTTTAAAACGCAAGAATCATCATAAATGCTACACTAAGATATTTATAGACTATGTCACAAAGACTAAACAATCAAAAAACATCACGAATTTTTAAATGTATATCATTTAACGAACAATTGTTTTAATTATTGATTTTTATATACAATATAAATTTCCTTGTCTTTCGTATCGGACAATGGACTGATTCATTTCTCTTAACAAGGTTTTCGTCAATTTGAGACATTTCGTTTCCGTAAACGTTATGACGATTTAATATTTATAATGTTTATAAACGAAAAAAAGCTGAATATCTGTTTTCCAATACATTATTGTTTAGTTTCTTGACTCATATTATTAAGATAGTCTTCCTGTAATGCTTTCCCGACAAAAAAATTCTAACATCGTCCGATATCGTAGCAAAATGGTTATTTCCGGAACGTATTTTTTTCAAAATCTTGGCATTAGATTATTTACAATCACTCATCCTTTATAGCTATGTATTAAATTCCGTTTATGAACGAATAAAAATTGTTGAATACTTAAGATCGTGAAATATAACCTTCCGGAAAAGACCGATTTATTACGACATTGGCCGATGTTAGATTTTATTTTGCGGGAAAACATTACAGTTAGAATTGAGTGAACTCTCTGTTGTTTGTATTACCTTCAATTGAATATACCACATTGTTGTTTGGAGAAGAACCATCTCCATCTGCTGCATGAAGCCTGGCGAATGCTATACCTCCAAACAGAGAGAGGCAGAACGATAAGTGAATACAAGATTTGCTATGAATTGATTTAGACATACCAAATGAGCTATCGAGCTTTTCTTTAAGTTTTGAAACAGTAAAATTGGCTATGAATTGAATTTCACATATGAAATGAATTATCAAAGTTTTCTTTAAGTGTTGAAACAGTAAGAATGGCTATGAATTGAATTTCACATACGAATAATGTTATAATTAAACACGTTGTTCAAAATTTACTTTTCTAAAAGTGCTTGAACAATTTTTGTTCATGTCATGTTGTACATTTATGCATTTTCATTCAATATAAATAATCAGGATTTGCCATCAATAGAAATATCCTTTAACGTACGAATGAATACCGGTAAAATTTATCGCACATTCGTTTAAAGATCCTGTAACACATTTTTTTCATGGTTTTATTTGATAAATATGATGCTCAAATTAAGATTTGTCAATATTGTTTGTTCCAATAAGCATTATTTATAAAGATATTACCGAATTTAACATTTCATGTAAATAAAGGGAGGTAATTAGAAATGTATTTTCTTTAAATTCTAAGTCAATTTTCCAATAAGAAATGAATGCATATAATTTATTGATTAAATATAATGTGCTAAAAATATTTGCAGTACACATTTTACATATTTTTCAAAAAAAAAAAGTATACACACACTGCTCGCCCATATGGTCTCTTTCCGGTGGCGAGGGTAAACAAACGCAAACACACACAAAAAAGTATACACACAGTAACAATATCAATCACAAAACATACAGGATCTTTAAAAAGTCATGAGATGAGATTTACGGTTACAGAGAAATTACCTATATCAAACAAAGGGGATATTGTGACTTCGTACACTTCCCGTAGAAATGTAGGGGCATGTTCGTTCACGTCACCAATGAAAATCGTCATGATAGCGCTTCCTGTTTTCTGCGGATTACCTTCGTCGAAAGCTCTGGGGAAAAAACGTCCACATGGTGAAAATCAGCACAGTAAACTTCACTTTTAGCAAACACGGTTATAGCGAACTTTCGGTCATAAGGAACAATATATTTTTGCCCGAATTTTGCCCTTCTTTATTTAATATAAAAATATACGGTTATAGCGAACATGGTTATAACGAATTATCGCTTATAAGGCACTTATTTCTTAATCCCAATTTCGTTAAAAGTACAGAATTTTACACTTTTATAACAAACTCCAAAATACCGGCTATCCGTAAATAGATTCCGCAGCAGTACGTTATAATTTTCTATTTAGGATATTTTTAGCTCGAGTTCTTGTCATCAAAATAAAACGGTTATTCCTTTTATTGTATTATTTCTTTTCTTTAATAATTTTGCTCGAGTAAAATAATCATGATCATTTATAATCAGTTTTAAACATAATCACGCATGCTTGCAAGCATAATCCACTGAAAACTGCAAAGTATATTTGATTGAAACGAAAAGAAATCTATATCTTTCATTAGTAAAATTCACCCTTAAAATATAATAGAAGATATTCAATATTAAAGAATAGAACAATCGAAAAACTTATTTATTTTTAATCATGGAGAGAAAACGAAAAGCACTGAGTTAGAAACAAAATATTATATTTTATGAGAAATTGAGAAAGGGAGTAAAACTAAAACTGAAATAGCAAAGGGTTTTCAAATTCCAGAAAGTACGCTCTCGGCTATTGTGTCATAAATAGAAATAAATGACTAATCTTTCTTAATCAATTGCTCTTCAAAATGACGGAAGATAGTAAACAATCGGTTCGTTATATAAATGTAAATCTGTTCGCTATAAATACTCCTTATACAAAGTGCTAATTCGCTATATGTTTTCAAGGAACTCCGGATATAATAAGGAACATATTTTGAATGTCCCGATGAGTTCGTAATAAGCGGATTTTACTGTATAACATACAAACAAAAAATATACAGCTTTACTGTTGAATGAATAAGTTTTCAAAATTCATCTATCATACCTCTTTGATATTTTTCAACAAAAACCATTTACTTTTTAGATGTAAAGACTCAAAATTATACGTACACCACCGTTACTGTTATTCTGTCCAGCATTTCAAAATCGCTTGGTATTGCAGTTGTTATTTCGTCTTTATTAGCCCCACCTATCCTAAAATACAATGGGTTAGATTGGTTCAGAATGTAACTGATTTTTCCAGTTCCGCCAAGAACTTGCAGCTTTATCCCCGTACTGGTACCAACTTGGTTATTTTCACGAACAGTAACTGTAGCATTGCCTTCACCTATGCCAGAGTTGATTGGAGGCTCTTTCCAAGACGAGAAGAAATTATCCGATTGTCCGTCTGTGTGAAGAAATATATAAACTTGTCTGTGTGAAGAATATATATACTTACGTTTGATGCATAAGCTGCATTTATCGTACCCATTATCATATAAAATGACATTAAAGGTCTAGCAAAATGAGATCTGCCTGGAGACATAAAACAAAATTTGCCGATAGGAGAAAAATATAACAACATTTAAATAAAGTACAGTACAAAAAATATCTGTCAACAGATACCAACACGGCAAATAATTATATCTTAAATGTCTTACCCGTTTGGTGGATACCATTTCCAATGAAGAAAATTAACAAGAAAACGAGAAACATTTTTATCCCCTGTTTACTTAAGACTGAATTTATAAAAAAAAACGAACAATAAGTGAAATCATTTTGTACTTGAACTTCGGAAGTACATCCTGATGATGAGTTATATCGTTAATTGTCTTCCTAAAGCGATGTATAAATATATCGAAAACAATTACATATTTTATGAATGAGTTTATAATTGAGAAAACATGTAAAAGTTATATAATACATATACACAATGTACTCTTAAAAAGTGGATGATTTGCTTTGTCGAATAGCTTATTCACTTGGTAGTTATTTTATTTAAATTGTAAAAATGACTTGAAGAATGGATGATAGACTGCTTATTAACAAAATGCATCTTAATGCTGAAACAAATGCATCTATCGATAGAACTTTTCAGTCGATCGCGATTCCTAGCTTAGGGTTTTCTCGTTAAATAACTCAATACAACCGATTTTGCAATTTTTAATGTTTTACGCATTATTGGTCTCAATGAAAGCGAGTCTGCGATTTTTATTGATGGTTTTTGTTTTTGTTGTTGTTTTTTTTTGTTGTTGTTTTTTTTGTTTTTTTTTTTGGGGGGGGGGGGGTGTTTTGTTTGTTTTTCTGAATTATTTTGTTGTTTTTGTGGGTTTTCTATATTGTAGTTTGTTTTCTGTTTCAAAATTTGTCAATACTTATTTGTGTTTGTGCAGAACAAGACTTAACCAAGTTTTGTTGGACAACTTTTAAGTTTCACATTTTCAGTATTTAATAGGCTTGATATAGCCCAACAAATTGTGCGCTTAAGGGGTTTTTTATATAGACGATGGTCGCCCTAAAGACAGACATCTATGAAATATCAGATTATAAAATCGGTCTGTCTTTCAGTGGAAATATTGAGACTAGGCTTGATATTGTTATGATCTCAGTTCAGATTAATTAAGATAAAGCGTACTTTTCATTATGCTATATGCTATGTTAATTGTATTATTAGTTAAGAAAACCTTTAATAAACTTGCATATTAAACATAATAAAAATGCAAATATTGAAAAATATTTTATATATATACTGCAATATATCAGTTCAAAAACTTATTGTTTGAGTTTTGATAAAATAAAAAACTTTTTGAAAATGATATGCTTGTAAATTTCCACAATTATTAATGGAGCATGCACGAAATCAATGCTAACCGGTTGAATCCCATGTTACAGCAGCACACTGATTACTTGTAAACGTTTCATTTCATTTATTCACAATGTGTGTTAAATAACAAAAAATTGCTAGATAAAAATCTTATTTCAGAATCAATCATAAGTTTATGTACAAATTTACCGTTTATAAATTTTATGGACAAATATTTCTTTAGTAATTACGTTAAAACCTTAAAAAACTAGAGCAAATTACAATATTTTTCATTCAAGCTTATTTTGTAGATTCACAAATGAATTTACTAACAGTTCGTTTATTTCAAATGAGTCATTTTAAAGCTGCATGCCTCCAGAGGACCCAAAATAATTTAAGAAAATTAATCTTAGGAAAATGTACTAAGATTTTTTAAGAAAGGTAAACAGACTTTATTTTCAAGTTATAATCTTCATGTTATGTGCGATTAAGAACTGAATTTGCTGTATGTATAACCATATTTCTACAGCTTTAATAACGCTGTAAGGGCTATTTTTTGCTTATTTTGACCTGATTATTTGGTAATTTACGTGGATTGCAAGTGCTTTTGCAATGTGTAAATTTTTTTTGTACACTTCGTAACACTTAACTTTTCAATACATTTATAAAATTTTCATGAAAATTAGCATGAATCTTAAGGTATGTCGTTTTAAATACATTACAAGAAAAGCATTGATGCAAAGCATCAAAGGGCGTCCAAGCAAGAAATGCAGAAAGTGAAGATGAACTAGTAGACATATGATGACAAGATATTCTTATAAACTTTTCAATGGTTAATTGTTTTTTACCAGTATGAACGGACGAAAGACATTGTTCATTATAAACTTTGATTGGCATGCTAGAGATTAGAATATTACTTGTTATTTCTTTATGATCGTGGTTATTAATAGCAACGGATATACATGTATACAATCATTTATAATCCATATGTGTAACGCATGATCAACACCACACTTGTGGAATTGTCTCTTATTATGTTATCGCTTTTAGCGAAGACCCCCTCTTAAGGTATCTGTTCACACTTAGTAAAAATATGACACTGGTTATATTACCATGTTGATCATGTTGAGCATAATTGTTTATTATACAATAATTGTAAACTCTATTTTAATATAAAAAATACAGATTTTATTAATATTGTTTTCCTCTCTTTTTTCGTGTTTTTTGTGCTATTTTAATACTGAGTTTTCACGTTTACTACTCTTTTTTTATTAAAATTGTAAAATAAATTTTAAGAATTCAGTTGTCATATTGACCGACGATTATAAGTCAAAACTTAACTGGAAAAAGTCAGTAAATTATGCTTAATCTTTCAATATATAATATTGCTTATTCTTAAACCATGTACATGTACATTTGTTTTTTTCTTTATCATTTTTTTAAATTATCAATTAATTGAATAATTCATAAAATCTAATTTGTAACTTTGAATAATTCCTGGGCATCTTTACTAAACACGAATAACAAATTAAATAAAATGTTTCAAAGTTGATAGTGTCATATTTATACCATAACAATGTATCTTTTTCTCAATTATTGTACATATTTATTGTTTTTATCTCATATAGATAAAATGAAACATGCTATTGTTGTTGTTGTTGGGCTTTTTACGAATTGTATGTTTATGTATAATAATAATCAATAAATTTCAAGAGAGTTAATCAATGTTTATTAATTATTGTAACCAAACTAAGTGACAAACATTCATTTTGGAAAAAAAGCTTATTTGTCAGTAAAATATCTGTTCTGTTCTGTAACGATATCAAACATCTACTCCAAAACCGGAAGAGACCGGACAATAAACGTGTGATACTATTCGCCGGTCACTAGTAAATCCCGGTCAAAATAGACCGGGAGAGACCGGGAATTACCGATAGCAGTACATCCCTCTATAAATAGATTTTCGGAATGTTTAGGTCATCAACTCATCATTCTATTTTAACATACCTTAATACGGAATTCCATAAACGACAGCCTACTGCTTACTGTCAACTGCCTACTGTCAACTGCGTACTGTCAACTGCCCACTATCAACTGCTTACTGTCAACTGCTTAATGCCTACAGGCGACTGCTTAATGCTTACTGTTAATTGATAAATGCTAACTGTCATACCTGCCAAATACCCGATTAATTTCCTGCAAGTAAATGTCGGCTTTGTACGTCCTTCTTACAATGTGTTTATAATGTGTTTATAATTACAAAGGGGAACCTTTTGAAACAGTATTGGTCAAGAAATTACACTGTATCATAGATGAAGGCTTTAACTGATAAAACTTTGGAATTCGTTGCATTTATACATGTATAATTTTCGTGTTACTAAGCAGAGAGATAGGTTCATGTATATATCTTTGCATGTATGGAACTGTAAACTGTATAAAAATGCTATCAAGCCCATTAAATCTCGTTCTCTAATTTTAAGCAACCGAATATAATTGGTTTCTTTATTAAAACGTACAGGTATATCTCTGATAACGAACACGCTTGTAAAATACAGTTATTTAGAAACATCTACCATATAACATGTATATTATAATATTTGTTTATTAAATGATAATGATCATACCCTATGACTTTAGAGCTTAAAGTTGTTTTTGACAGGAGGACTTGTAATGTCATGAGCGTCGTTGTTCGTAGATTTTGATTACAACGGTCAATTGTTAGCATTATGAAAATAATGCTAAAACGTTTTGTTTAAAAATTATCTAGAGCATGGTGCTCAAAACATAGATATATATCAAGGACTTTGAAAATGGATATTCATGCATAATATATTCGTTGATTTTTAGACAAAATTATTTATACCAGTGACGTCTTGGATTAAGAGTTGTGTAGTCTGATAACGTACTGGGAGAATAAATACATCACGTCATGCTTCAAATCATTACATGGAACCGTTTTTATCTAATCTAAAAAGTTAATCATTGTTTCTGGATGATGGTATAATACCTTCATGGTTTACAAAGCCTTATATTTGACTCAGGAAAATGTTACTTCGGCAGGGAGCATGATGACTTAGCATTGTCATTATTGTGTATATATATGGGAAGGATCGATGCATAATCAAATCAAAAAGTAAATGAACCTTTGAGTTACATACAAAGTAATGTAGTATTTGTTTAACGAATGGTTGATCTTAATGCCTGCCCATGTAAATGTTTAGATATTTAACAGTATTGCCTATGTTACAATTGTGATTTATTACTTGATGAAACAAAAGGCATAAGAAAACAGAAACTAATCATATATATGCTAGCTCCTCTATTTTATTTTCACTTGCCTTAAGAGAAGGGTGTTACGATTAACTTGTAAAGTTGTTTTGAAGAAATATATTCGGTTAACTTGCCAGAGCTTCAGAGATTATATTTTCATAGATTCTTATGGAACTGATATAGAAATACTCTACATCTTTTCATAATATTTTGAAAAAAATTTATATGATATTTAAAATTGATAGACTCAGACACTTTTTAAATGTGGACAACTGTTGAATTATTGTTGCCAGCATGACTGTATTACAACACTTCAACAAACTTTGCTTTATGTTAACATAATATAAGCCATCATGTGTGTTTAATTTTGTCATTTAACAGTTTACTGTAATGTAGACCTTATCATTTTAATTTGTGAATTTTTTTTTACCGGGAACTAAACATAAACAAAATTTCAAGAAAATATATGATAATTTTATTTTTCAAGAACTTTTTTATTTATAATAAAAACGAAAAACAAAATACACTTATTAATTATAACACCACATAAAAAATTGAGACCACTGTAAGCTAATATTTTCTTGAATACACCATTATCTTAAATAAAAAAAATTTGAGACGCCCATGTAAAAAAGCGTATTCTCTAAAAATATTTTGCAAAGTTTCGGATAAAAGCATAATATTGATCAAAAGTTCTGTTATGAATAACATTTGTATGTTAGTGTAAATACATTCTGCAATTAAAGTGATATACACGAATATAAGAATAGGTAGACTTAGAAATGCTGTCATATCATACATAAGAAGATATGTATCATGATCATTGATGGTGTTTTAGAACTGTTTTCTGTCTAGTTGTCAGACCTCCATAAAACTTGACAAAAATAGTAATTAACTTTTCATCGGATGATTCTGGCAAATTACGAAAAGCTGATTTGCTCATTGGTTTTTCATTTGCGTAATGTAACTAAAAGGAATACAAAAAAGGTATACATCCTAAAAGTTCACATTTTTAGTGTGTTGTAAGAAGCAAAAGCAGACAAGATAATTAATTGGTCTATAACCAATATAAAAAGAAAAGACTTTAAACACATCAAAAATTATATTGTGATCATAAACATGCGTCATTTTATCTATCACAAAGGTTATTTTTAAGTTAATTTACATATTTAAAATTTTCAATATGTACAATTGGATTTAAACAAGAGGATAACGATGGCTTTTCATAAAAGTAAAATAAACTGATGCCAATAACTAGAATTCATTCACTTCATTTTCTGAACTTTTTTCCCAATGAAATATTGAAACTTTTTGAAACAATTTGAATGTTGGGAAAATCAGTTCACTGTGCACATAGATTTTAGTATTGTCATGATTATTAAACAACGAACTTTAGACATATTCCATCTGGTAATGCTTCAATAATAACCGTCTTGATTAGATACAAATTGTTCTTAGTTAAATTCACTCATTTTGAATTTTGAAAAATTATTTGGATTTTATCGTTGAACGAACCGAACAATTTAGGGTAGCATGATTATCCAAATTTCATTTTATCTTCTCATGAGTTGGCACATTGGACTGGACGACATAGAAATATACCAATAAATGAAAGATTATGTAGAAATTGTAATGCCGGGCTTATTGAAAATGAATATGATTTTTATTTTTATATGTTCTAAAATTTCAGGACTTTAAGGTTAAAATATATAAAGAGAGCATTATTATATTGTTAAACAAACAAAATTTTGTTAACCTCATAGGCAAAATCAAATCAATAATTTATATCAGCAAAATATATATACTATCAAACTTGCGAAATATATATCAATGTTGTAATGCAAATAATATATATTTCTGCATTGTTCTGTTTTCTGTAAACCCGTGTCTTTGTATTTTTAATAATTGTAATTATTGGCTATGGAACATGTTGTTTGTAGGGTGCCATGTTTCTTTGTTTTATATGCTTTCAAAAGCCGAAGTTAAACTCGTCCATAAGAACCAATACATTTATCTATTCCTCTTCATCTTCCATTGTAATTTCAATATTTTCCCCACAGATGTGTTTTCTGTTACTTGTCTATGAAGTCAAACTTGGAGTACGATGACACTGTTGTACATGCGTCCACCGATATACCGCTAAAAAACACCGAAACGAAGTAGAAAGCTGCACAACGAGTACACCCAAGGTAATTTTTAACTTATTTCTTATTATAACTTCATCGATTTTTCCAAACTAAACAATATTGTGTAAGCTAAATATGTCTAGTTTTAGAGCAGTTGTTTGCTTTTGCCTGCAAATTTAAATACTTTTTGTTAAATTGGTAATAAAATGTAGCGTATTTGTTGACATTTGCGAACGATGTTGATATTTTACCACTAAATTTCAAACCCAAAAGCGCATTTCTGTATCAAATTCCGCCGTTAATATACAAACTATAGTCATCCTCTATCTTATGTTTGAGTTTTTCACCCTCAACTCGAGCTTGCTTTAACAAAATTTTTGCGAAAAACTGCCTTGCCTTGTGTACAGAGTCTAGCACGGATGTGTACGGGTGTAGATGAAAAACTGATAGCAATTGTAAGGGGTGTAGTAGGTAAACGAATGTCATTTTCTACCAAATAAATTCAGTACCAGAGCATATACACGAGCGCTGATGTAGAAAAGATTTATTGTCGGGACCAGGGATTGTGAAGGTGAATGATTTTTAATTGTATAAAGGATGAAAATGTTTAATTAAATGTCAACATGTTACGCAACATGTATATTAATGCATTAAACAGTTTCCGTCCTGCTATATAAAACACTTTTTGATGCGTGACTATAAGTTAATAGGAAAAAATGTAAAAGCTCAAAAAAGATCACAATTTCATTCCATATTTAGTAGAACGATTATGAACAAAAAATTCTATTACGGCTATAAAAGTCCTTCATACTTTTTTGCAGTCAAACTCGGGTGACCTCATTGTGATTTCGATATTGTTTAATAAATACAATGCTGCTATATGCTGCTGTTTTTTCTGAAAATGATGATGATGATGATGGTATTTTATGTTTTCATTTCAACAATGCCATACCGAATGTAACAGAGTGTACAGAGAGATATGAAAACATTTAAAGAGTCTATTCGGCATCTTCTAAGTCGACTAATAAGCTTATATAAGGCGGCTAAAACTTTTTTATAGAAGACAGTGCTTATGCCGTTTTGTAGAAAATGACACTCCTGCATAAATCTTAAATCAATTTTCGACCTCCTACCTTATGTGTAGGTTAAGTTATACATGTATAAATATAAATATATCCCATTCGGACCCATCTCCATTCAGCGAATTGGTTAAAGACTCCTCAACATGTCTATAAATACCGACAGACACTATTCAGCTGATGGGTTGTGATGGTATGCAAATAAAAATTAAACGCAGATATAACTGTTAGGCTCAAAAACACTAAAAACTTAAATTTTTTTCAAATACCTCTGTATCGTCCCTCTAACCTATCCATGTTAGTCTGATACGAGATATTTCCAATTAAAAATAATAAAAAATATATACTTTATAAATATGTGACTGCTAGAATCCCCGTTCACATCTTACAAGACCTGTACATTAAACTAACTACACCCCGTTCACTTAAATTTGATTTCTATCTTTGCTCAGACTCTGTACACAAGGCAAGGCAGTTTTTTGCGAATTTGTTAAAAGCAGCTCGAGTTTGAAGGGTTGTAAACTCAATAATAAGTAGAGGGATGACTATAATTTGTGTAAAACGGCAAATTTTGATACAGCAAATGCGTTTGGGTTGATTTAGTGGTAAATATCAAGATCGTTTCGCACATGTCAACAAATACGCTACATTTTTTTTGGCCAAGTTAACAAAAAGTATTCAAATTCTGCAGACAAAAGCAAATATTGTTCTAAAACTAGAATCATTAAGCTTCAAAAAATTGTTTAGTTTGGACAAAGTCGATGAAGTTATGATGAAGAAATAAGTTAAAACAATACCTGGATGTACCTTGTTGTGCAGCCTTTCTACTTTTCTTTTCGGTGTTTTTAGCGGCTATATCCGTGGAACGCTTGTACAACAGTGATGGAGGTATATGCCTTTCTTCTACTTAGAAATGTTTCTGTCAGATTGATCATCCTCTGTAATAGAATAAAATTGGTTCTATAATTAACCTTAAAAATATCAAAGTGTACAATAAAACTTAACAAAAATGTACTACATAACATCTATAAGGAATTACACAATTTATACGCCACAAAATAACAGCCAAGAAAACTGAACCAAATGAAGTCTCGTAAATGAACTCACACATTTTTGATAATGACAGACAAGAATGTTTAGCCTGAAATACAACAGTGATTTCACCAGTATATTACAGATGTTCTCCTAGAAATTTATTACATTGTCAAATGAAAGTTTAATAAACTATAAACACGGTAGGGAATCACGTGACTTTTACGGTTACGCGTACAGACAATATGGCGGCCTAAAAACTCGCTCACATGTGTTTTTTCAGGTAATTCTTTATTATATCCCTTTACTTACATACGAGACCTGTTGCAAGCCTACGCGGAATAAAGAAATTGTTGCCGCCCTATACCTTAGTTCCACCCTGTGCTCATAGCTTTTAACCAAACACTCAAAAATTCAACAGAAATTTCATGTGAACATTATTTTCGGTTAACATTCACTGCAAAATTTGTATTCTTTTTAGATGATTTTGAATTCAACTACGACGAGTTACACGCAATGAGAAAATGTTATCTATTATAATTCTTTCTTTATGAAGAATGTGAAATATTAGGCAATGTTAATGTTGGACTGGTATGTGTTCTATTACCAATAAATGGAGAAAAATGATTTGGTAACTCCACGGTCATACTTTTAATTGTTGATGAACTCCGGGCATCATTCTTATGGCAGCAATATCTATGAAAGGTTAATACTAGATATTGATGGACAAATCATGATTATGCATTGCGGGTATTTTTGTTGTTTAAAAAGTCCCCCCCCCCCCCCTTTTTTTTTAAAATAAATGCCGTTCCGCCCCCGTCCACCCAAAAAAAAATTTTATGTTCTGACATGAGAAAGGGGGGGGGGGAAATAAAAAAAATACCCCCCTTTTTGTTGGCGGAGGGTGCCTGTTTGGAAAAAAAAATTACTGGAATCTCTCTGATGGATAAAATACCACCAAAGAGGCCTGGATAGAATGAAAGCCCCTATGGATAGCAGAATACATACTCACGTGAAATTATACTTAAACTGAAGTTTTGATATAGAGGAATTAATCGCAGAAATTAAAATACAAGTCTCAAATATAAGAAGGAGGTCGATTTCAGTTTAAGCACAATTACAGTTGTCATTTTTTTCATAGTTTGCAGATATGGACGGTTTCCAGTTCGGATATTGTTTGTGGATAATGTTGGACAACATTTGTCTTAATGACCACATAAACTGCTACTCGGACAGGACTCTTGTAAATGTTGTGGCAAGTCGAAACGTACAGTAAATGGCAATTTTATGTATCGTTATATAAGATTTAAAGACATTCAAGTCATTAAAATATCACTTAGTCTTTTATTAACCAACTTTTTTCAAATAAGTGTCTGTATTTAACCATATTATGATGTGTTTGTTTTAATCTAAAGCATAAAAGAAAAATAAAACCTAAGAATATTGAGAATGGGTCTTTTTATTTTACAAACTAGGTAATAAAATCTAGGACTTATGTTTGAATGTCATTAAATATCAACAGTAAAACCCGTAACGTTCCGATTTGCTGGGCTATAAAATGTTTTACCACAACATTTATAAGGTCCTGTGCGTGTAGACTGTTTCATGTGGTCAATATTTGAGACCTATCCGTGAATGAAAATGTTTTCCCACATTTATCAGAAACAATATCCGAGATGGAACCTTCCATATCTGCAAAATATGAAAAATGACAACTGTAATTTTTACTTATAAAAACAGAAATACAAAACCTCCTTCTAATATTTTTTGAGACTTTTGTATCAAAACGCGACCTAATTGAATGATTTGGGTTTGGTAGGCCTACCGCGAAGTTATTGGTGTCCTTGGCAATTTATGATTTTACAAGCCATGCCTTTTTGAAATTTATTTATCATATTATTGTAACCTATAAGTAGATGAAGTGTTGTTTGCCCCATATAATTTACGTCCCAAGACGATTCGTCAATTTAGCTGTATTCATTTTATATCTTAGTGATAGTAAAATTAAATGTGAATTAGTTTGAAAAATACATTAAATCCATTGCATTATCAAAACAAATATTGATTAAACTGTTTGAGGTTAAATAATAAAGATGAGTGTTAAATTTTAAGTTTAATTGCCGTGAATTTATAGGGAATAATAAGTCTATTTTATATTCTAGATCCTGTTGTACACAATTTACTGTCAATATGAAACTTCAGCTGTATCTTAATTTCTATGCTTTTTTATTACGTAAATCTTAGAAGATAAGCATTTTAAGATAAAACAAATCACTAAGTTGATTAATTATATATAATTTGAGATTGACCAAGTCAACTAGTAACTTCTTATTTTATTTGCAGAAGCAGTAGAAGTATTCAAACACCATCATGAAACACTTAAGACATACCCAGAGAGCTCTAGAAGAAGTACTAGTGGTAGATTGGAACAGATTGTAGCTTAATTGTTAAACTAAAAGGACCTCTTAAATCGTTTGAATTTAAAGCTACACTTGAACTGTAGTTTTGAAATAAAATAGCTGAAGTATTTAAAAGTGTCTTGATTTTTTTGTTAAACTCTGTTACAGTACTTTGCTTTATATTAGAATTAAAGTATGTTGAAATGACATTGAAACTTCAACGTTGTGCCAACGTTGAACTTCAACGTTTTTTTTAAACTTTCAAATTCGAACATAAATCTAACGTTATTTCAACGTTGAAATCTGACCATACTTCAACGTTGTTCACCGTTGATGTGCCTGCTGGGATACTTTATCAAGGACCTTTTGGCGGTATTTTTAATATTATTCAAAATTCTATGAAAGTTTTGATGCTAAATGCATCAATCATGATTTTTTTCAATCAATATCTAGGCTATAACCTGCATAGATATTGCCTGCACATAAAATATTGCGTGGGAGTATCAACAATAAAAGTATGCGTGGGAGTTACCACATCCTTTTTTCTCTCGTGTAATGAATAGAAGATGACCTGTCAACATTTAACATGCCTAATATTTACATTTTCAAATAAAGAAATTATATGAACATTTTCTCTTTGCTTACTCGACGTAGTTTAATCAAATTCATAAAAAAATACAAATTTTGCGTGAATGTTACCCGAAATATAATTGTTCACATTGAAAATTTCTGTTGAATCTTTGAGTGTTTGTAAAAGCTATGAGCACAGGAGTGGAAACTAAGGTATAGGCGGCAACAATTCTTTATTCCGCGTAGGCTGCAACAGGTCTCGTATGTAAGTAAAAGGGATATAATAAAGAATTACCTGAAAAACACATGTGAAGCGAGGTTTTTAGGCCGCCATATTGTCTGTACGCGTAACCGTAAAAGTCACGTGATTCCCTACCGTGTATAAAAACGTATACAAAAATCAGTAGGTGTTGACATAATGGTCCAGATGTCCGCCTCTCAACAAGGTATAGTGGGCTCAAGCCCTTCAATGTTGAATGTTGAACACATATTCATTGTGAATAATTCATTAATAAGTTGATTACCCTGAAATGAGTCCTATATTTGACAATTTATCAATCACCTGTGCAATGAGGCACGTGGAATCATTTCATAACATAATCAAAGCAGTGTGCAAGAGTGGGACTACACAAGTCATTGCAATGAATTCGAAATTACAAATTATTAGGATTATTAATTATATAATCATCCTTTTTAATTTACTATCCATTGTTTTCCGTAAAATTAACCTCAGGAGATAGTTCAACAAAATGGCGGGTGAACCTGTGTCAACATTCGGAATACTTCGTAATTGATCCATACATATACTTAGACTGTCACTTAGCAGTAAGCAGTAGGCAGTGAGCAGCATGCTGCCCAGTTAGCAGTAGGCAGTAAGCAGGAGGCTGTCGTTTATGGAATTCCGTACCTTAATAACCCACTGTGTACTACAAAATGATAAATAAAAAAACGAAGAGACGTAAAATGTTATTTCATGCATTGCGAAATTCTCCAGTTCGCTATTCATTGTACATATCGAGACATTTTTTTTTAATCAAGCACCCTCATACCGATCGGAATGATCGGCTTTTATCATGACCGACTATAAGGCTCGAGAAGTTGCTGTCGCCCTTTCACAAAATCTGATTTGATTGCATAAGGGCGCCGCGCGCGCCGCGCTTCGGCGCGGACGCCAATAATCAATGTATGAAGTTTAACTAAGGAATTCGATACTAACTCCATTGTGTAAAGTATGTTATATCTAAACTTCATATTTCGTTCTAAAATAAGGAAGTAAATTAACATTTATTGAAGTTGAAAAAAAAAATAAAACGAATATTGGAATTATTACAGTGCCAAAAATCGCTTTCAGTTTGAACGACAAAAATGCCTGGTAAAATACTTTTTTTCATATTTACTCGTGAGGTACTATTGTTTATACCTAGCATTTTTATACCCCGCACAACAAAGTTGTAAGGGGGGTAAACTGGAATCAGCTTGTCCGTCCGGCTGTCCGGCCGTCCGTCTGTCCGGCCGTCCGTCGGTTTTTTCTTGTCCGACCAATAACTTAAGATTCCTTTGACCCACAGTCTTCATATTTGGCATGGAGGTTAGTCATGATTAGTAGATGACCCCTATTGATTTTGATGTCACGAGGTCAAAGGGCAAGGTCACAGGGACCTTGAATTCAAAAAGCTTGTCCGCCCAATAACTTAAGATTCCTTCGACCCACAGTCTTCATATTTGGCATGGAGGTTAGTCATGATTAGTAGATGACCCCTATAGATTTTGATGTCACCAGGTCAAAGGTCAAGGTCACAGGGGCCTTGACTTCAAAAAGCTTGTCCGCCCAATAACTTAAGATTCCTTTGACCCACAGTCTTCATGTTTGGCATGGAGGTTAGTCATGATTAGTAGATGACCTCTATTGACTTTGAGGTCACCAGGTCAAAGGTCAAGGTCACAGGACTTTGACATCAAAAAAGTTTGTCTGCCCAATAACTTAATATTCCTTTGACCCACAGTCTTCATATTTGGCATTGAGGTTAGTCATGATTAATATGTGACCCCTATTGATTTTTAGGTCACTGGGTCAAAGGTCAAGGTCACAGGGGCCTTGACTAAAAAAGATTGTCCACCCATTATCTTAAGATTCCTTTGACCCACAGTCTTCGTATTTGGCATGGATGTTGGTCATGACCATAAGGTGACCCCTATTGATTTTCAGGTCACTGGCTAAAAGGTCAAGGTCACACATATTTTCCCCTCAATTGCTTAAGAATGCCTGTCCGCAGTGTATTGTTTTTGACATTTTCACATTTGAAGCACGTAGAATACATAAAGCAATGCACTGGCTTAGTAACCTCAGATTTGGCAGGGAGGTTGTCCTTGAGCTTTAAATGGCCACTGTTGATTCTGACAAAGTGGTATGCGGGGGTATTCACGCCATGATAGTGGCAGTTCTAGTTATTATTCGTTTTCGTTTTTGATTTCCTGCTATTATACTTAAAGCTGCACGACTCCAATGTGGAAAATTCCTTTCTTTTTCCGCACACACCATTATCATTTTAAAACAGTTCATAATTTTCATGAAATTTTACATTAGACAAACTATGTTTTTACAAGTAAAGTTTTGCTATTTCATCAGTGGAAAAGAAACGACATCTTGATGTTTGGTGACTTTTTTGTTTTTCCGTACACTGAAATGACACTTTTCATTTAGTAAATAAATAACATTAGTGCTCCCATGTATTAATGGAAAAAATCCGTTTTACAGAAATTGTTGTATATATTTGGCGCCCATCTGGAGATCTTGTCGGCCATAGCTCCTTGCAATTGAGTGATGGTACCTACATCAGTTGGTGGCCTGAAGGAGACTGTGGTCCTTCCAATCCACGAGCAAAAGCTGCGCCCATTGATTCTCTTGAAAACGATATTGCTGAAGAAGACGATAGACAACCTCATGCCTACAAGATTAAAGTATCAAATGAAGAGCAAAATGCTATAGTTCGGTGGTGGACAGCCTTCAAGGCGAAGGCAGACTACAACTTCATTGCAAACAACTGTTCTACTGTTGTCTTCTATGCACAAGAGGCTGCTTTCCCGTTTATCTCCAGGCTAAATGATGAAATTCATGTGTGGGTACCAGAGGCTATAGAAATGGTAGCACATGATTTATCCTCTGGGGAAAGGGTTTTCGGTCAACGGAGAATTGATGAAATCAGAAAAGTCGCCGCAGATGAGGTAACAAGAATAGCAAAGAATGGGTTAATGAAAGCCGGATCAGTAGCAGTAGTAACTGTTGCTTCAAGGTTTTGTAATATAATTTAAATTTATAAAAGTAGAAGGACAGTCGTTATAATGCAGTAGACAAATACAAGAAGTGTTGGATGTATATGATAAAAAAGCTTCCTTATCGAATTTTTAAAAGCGCTTTATCTGACTTGTATCAGTTTTAAACAAAAGATACAGTTTTAAAGTAACATACTTGTATATTCTTGAAATCTTAAAAGTTATGTCTATGCAGTGGCAAGTGTATATTGTAAATGAATTCTATTAAATGATAAGCATTGCTACAATTTTGTCTGTCTGTCCTGTATTTTTGCTGGCTTGATTTTCTATTATATTCATGATTAATTTCTGACTGTCTAAATTGCCATGCAGTATCTGTGCAGCAGAATTCATGAACTGTGATGTTAAAAATTTTTACAGGATTGTTTGGGCTTTATTGATGTATGTGATGCAAAGGGAATTACAAACATAATTGCTGTTAACATATACAAGGTACACAACGCTTCTAAATTTGTAAAACTGTAATTAATATCGTATAATTGGTGAAACTGAAAAGGTTTAATGTTAGAAACATTACTTTTGTCTTGTACTCTAAAACTTGATATCAATTACTTTTTCTTATGTGAGTATTCATTTTCACATTTTATGCGTATGTGATGCAAGAAATGCTACTTGTGCATATGTACACTGAGAACATGTTATGACATATATTATTATGACATATAACAAAATAACCCAATTGAATCTTAATTGTTTAATGGCGCACTGCGTGGGAACAAGTTGCATGTGATCAGTGTTTTGATAAAGAGGGATATAGGGAAAAGCTGCTATTTGATGAATACTTAGGACGTTTGATTGTTCTCTTACAAACAAAACATATAATCGAATACATAGATATTGTTGATTTTTATGTTTTGTTAGTATGCAGATTTGTTTCATTTTATTATTCTTTGTTTGAATGATTACAAATTTTTCAAGATCTAATTTATATTCAGTTAATGAGCAAATAGTCCAGAAAATTGGAAAAGCACAACACTTGGTACAAATAAACTTTATGCTATGTAAGAAAAAATGAGCATGGGGTCGATTTGCAAAAAATTCAACAAAGCGTTAAAAATTGATGCCCGTCATACATGTATAAAATTTCAAAAATGCTAATTTTAACAAAACGACTAGATTATATAAGTAATTAGATATTAGGGTATTGTAGGCATACGATAATCTGTTATCAGTATTTAAACATTGCCTTGTCTCTTTA
Organism: Ruditapes philippinarum; assembly: GCF_026571515.1. Lineage (NCBI taxonomy): Eukaryota > Metazoa > Mollusca > Bivalvia > Venerida > Veneridae > Ruditapes > Ruditapes philippinarum. The sequence goes on along the minus strand of NW_026857025.1, from coordinate 150,548 downwards.
AAGCTATTATACTTAAAATTATATAGAGTTTTGACATCGCTATCTTCTATTAAAGATGTTTAGAAAAACACAATTACACTCATTGACCTTTTTATTTGCAATATTCATTGATCAAAATGAAATACTTAAACAGATTAAAGAAAAGTACTTATAATCCAAGTACGTTATCAGCAAATGGTTACATTTGGGACATATACTAGATAAGCAAATGGAGATTAGAACTATCTTATTTACCCGTATCAGCGAGATGCACACGTCTCAACTTTATTTTGTTAATCATTAAGACAAGGTTTGTTTGTGCAAGTAAAAGGACTGTGAATAAGAGAAACATAATCAAGCTGGTGTAAGGTTTTATATTTAAATTTCATATCATAATAATATGAAATTTTATCAAAGGATTTCTTTAGAATCCGTGAAGAAAGAAAACAAAAAGATTGCAGACATATATGGTGTACATTTTAGGTGTCCATCAATTAATATCGATCAAATTCACTCTAAATCATATTTTTAAAACATATATGCATTTGTTGTATTAGCATAAAAAAGACTTGATTAATTTGTTGAAATTTTCAGTTTACAGACTTTGATTTCAACACACCTTTGATTGCATAACTGCTTTTAAACACTATTCGTTGGTTTTTGATTGATAAACTGCCTGCCAATTTGACACCAACTTGCCCGTTCATATCATGCCCCATGTTATACCCACTCATTATTTTTATAGAATAACATCAACATTTTCTTGCCTTCTGAATGTACATATCTTAAATAAATATTCAGTCCCTTTCTTTTTTAATGACCGTTATCCTTAATTGTATTACAAATTCCCATTCGGTGCCCCTTAAATTGCCCTGTTATTTCAGAACACTGCAAATTCATTATCAGATCAATTAACAGAAAACAGGACACAGACGTGCTGGGTGAAATGCCCTACCTTTGCACTGATTTTCATCTAAGAGCTTCAGATGTTTGCACGGCTCAAGGTACGACATCATTTCCAAGGCAGGGAAGGGATAGGACATTAAAAATAATATATGTAGGCATTGCTGACCTTAAAACACTAGTTACCTCGGGTATTTCTCTTAATCGGGCAAGCTGTTCATCATGCTAAATGAACACAAGAAAACTTACTTGCCAGTCTGTGTTGGTAGTGTTGTTTGTATATTGAGTATCCTAGTCGGATATTTTGTTGGATTTTTTGTTCTAGCCCCGAAATTCCAAAATTTTAAATTTTGCTGGGAACAAAAAATAAAAAGGTTGATATTCCATTTAGCCTCTGAAACAATTTTACTCCCCCAAATAGTTTTAAAAAACATGTGTTGTCCTTTTTTACTGACCGTTTTATATAACAATCTTTTATGAAAACGTGATCTGAAAAGAAAAATAAAAGCAAATAATTTCAAATGAGAATAGGCTGAATTTGTTTTTACAGTTTTGAGGGAAAAAAAATAGATTCTTTGTCTACCCTATCCAGTTTTTTAGTTCTTACACAGAAAATTTTTTTCCTTTTTGTTTTGGGGTTCCAAATCGTGTCCTTTTCATATTTCGACAACGAGAAAATTTTCCACTTCCTTTTCAAAAGCAAGTATTCATTCATTCCAGAAATCTAAAATCAAAAGAGGAAATTATTTACAGTTAAGGATGTATGTTGATGGACTTTTTGTAGCATTGTCTTCCGGGGTTTTCAATACAGCTTTGGAATGAATTATCAATAGATGTTAGAGAATTTGACACTTAAGCAAACATTAAGGGAAAACTTAAAAGAAATGTATAAACCGCCCATTGTTCAGTATTTCTTTAAATACGGTGAGCGTTCACCGACAGCACATCATACACACCTTAGGAATAATTGCAGAGGTTTAAATTTAGCCTTATATAACAATCATATTATTCAAAATCCGGCTTGTCAATGCGGTGCTTTGATATAAACGCTGAACAGTTTTCATTCCAATGCCAAAAATATAGTGATCAAGTACTAGATCTTTTTTATATATACGAATGAAATTCACCCTCTCAGTACACAAAAGTTACCTTTGGTATAAAAACGTCAAATGATTCTCAAAACATGCTTTTATTTTTACATGTGCATCATTTTATTAAAGAAATGAAAAGGTTAAGAAAGTTTTACAAAATTTGCTTTTCTTTTTTTACTTTGTTTTTATAAGACTATACAAATTGATAAGACTGTTGTCAACTGTCAAAATCCATTATCATGATTATAAAAAACCGCTGTTGGGAATAGTCGGCTATCTATAATGGTTATCTATATACAAGGAAACTTATAAAGTTTTTTCTGAAATTTTCTGTAATAAATATTTCATTATCTCATATTCAAATTCATTAAGGCATACTTTACATTATAATTATGTCTTTGTTTAAAAAACAAACAACATTACAGGCTTTTTAGAGGAGGGGCCTTGATAATGTTGTTATAGGCCCAAACCTTTTGTATATTAAATATAATGTAATTATGATGTGTTTATTGTGAAAAAATATGTATATGTTTATGTACTTAATACAATATGATTAAAATAAACAAATAAGTATTTAATGTGTATGACGATACAACAAACATGTTTAAGTGAAACAAAAACCTTTTAGTATCCACACATAAAAGTTAATTTCCTCATTAAGAAGTGCGCATTGTGTAAATTTAAAAGAATAATTGTTTTTAAACAGTTTGAATAAGGAAATTAAATAAAAAAAATTTGAAATTCAAAAAGGCAAATAAATTTAAAACTAAAGTTGGGATTATTAAGATAACAGTAACAATTAAACGTTTTCAGACTGAACAACAAAAATGCCTGGTAAATATTTTTGTTCATATTCAAACGTGGTTAACTATATTAAAGAAAAAACTTCTTTTTGTATTATCTAAAGTTTGAGACATTCTATTACACATTGACAATTCATCTGATATTTCTTATTATTCATTCTCGTTTTTCTTAATTAGCAACTTAGACAATTAAACTAAAAGCTGAAAGCCAAATATTTCAAGAAAATCAAACCTGAGAGTACTAATACTTTACGAAAGTAAAAATATTCAAGTAATAATGCGACTTATTTAGTAACTTATTTTTGAAAATTCCCCATCATACGTCGCAGTAAGGGACCTTTTTTGACCTCTTTCTGGAAGTGTACGTGGATTGTAAATGCCGTTAATTTTTTTTTTCACTTATAATTTACATTTAAATATATTTTAAAAATTTTCATGAACATTTAAATGAATCTGGAAGCATGCTGCTTTAAATCAAAATCATCAAATAATCAAAATTTGAGAAAATATATGCTATTCATTGAACAAATTGACTATTGATCGATCGATAAATTAGCAGTCAAAATCTTGATGTTGTTTGTTTTTACAGTTCATGGAACCTTTATTGTAGAAATAATACTTTTTAGTAAGTAAAAAATAACATAATCGATTCCAATTTTTATGGTAAAATTCATTTTTACAGTAATTGTTGTATACATTTGGCGCCCATATAGAGGACTTGTTGGACATAGCTCCTTGCAATTGAGTGATGGTACCTACATCAGTTGGTGGCCTGAAACGCCATGTACTGCTGCCAATCCTAGGGTAAAAGCTTTGCCAAATGATTCACTTGTAAACGATATTGTTGCAGAAGGCGATAGACAGCCTAATGTATACAAGATCAACGTGTCAAGAGACGAGCAAAATGTTACGTTAGGTGGTGGACACATTTCAAGGCGATGGCAGATTACAACTTCGTGACAAACAACTGTTCAACTGTTGTCTTCTATGCACAAGAGGCTGCCTTTCCGTTTCTCTCAAGGCTAAATGATGAAATTCCAGTATGGGTACCAGCGGCTATAGAAATGGTAGCTCAAGATTTGGCTTCTGGGGAAAGGGATTTCGGTCAACGGAGACTGAATGAAATTAAAAAAGTCGCTGCAGATGAGGTTATAAGAATAACAGCTACTGAGTCAATGAAAGTAGGAATAGTAGCAGCTTCAAGGTGGTGTATTATAATTTAAATCTACAAAAGTAAAAGGACAGTAGTTATAATTAAGTAAAAAAATACAAGAAGAGAGCATTGATTAAATTGATGTTTTTATGAAAAAAAGATTCTTATCGAATATTTAACAATAAATATTAAAAACGCTTTATCTGACTTTAATCAGTCTTAAACAAAGGAAATAGTTACTTTAAACATAGTTTATATCAAACAACTTCACAGTATATATACACAATAAATACAAAGTATTAATAAACACAATACAAACATGAATTGTTGTAAAGGATTTGGTTCGAAAGCTAAGCTTATAAAGGTTTCCTACAATGCATAAAATACGGTGTGACAGTATATGTGACTTTCGTGAAATGTATCTGATTTTACATCCATATTTTAAGCAATTAAAGTCAAGATTGTTTCTTACATTAAAGGGAGATACAGGCAAAATTTTTAATTCTTCGTTTTGAGTTTTTCATTCATCTTTCTGTAAATGTCCTCAAAATAAATAAACCAGGCAGTCTTAGGAAAAAAAACTTTTCGTTCAAGTCACATGGCTTGATTAAAAAAAACTCTAATGCAAAATTTATAAACAAATAAAAAAACTTAAAGCACAAAGCCGCATTATTTTGTTAAATAGCATTAAAGAAAAAGAACTTAAATTTAGACAAAGAGGAATATGATATGGGAGAAACTTTCAGAAAAGAAGAAACAACTAAAATGTGGATCATTCGGATAGTTCGACAATTTGAATAGGAACCATACAGTTGATGTGAGTAAATGTGAATATGATCAAGACAACGTCCTGCTTTCTCGGATATAGGTATGAACGGTTAAAACAGTCTTCTGTTTGCATCATCGCCAATGTTTGGGTCTCCATTTAACAAAGTTTTGATAGTTGCTGAACAAATAATAAATAAACGTGTAGTGTTAAGTAGACAGGCCCCATACAGCTGTCAACATAGCGTTTTACTAAGGAAACGTGGCTATAATTCTCCACTATGCAACAATGACAAAAAGGAGATATAGAAATAAATCAGACATTTTGAGCTTTTTCTTCTCAATTGGGATTTGAAAGAGCGCAGTGATCGTGAATTTTATGCTTCACTAGGAAGGGCGTTCCATTTAATCAGGGCAGTTGACAGAAAAGTATTTTGATAAAGTGTTGTTCGTGTTCGTATAGACTGAATATTCGTAGCATTGAGTAGATTGTACATTGAGCGTTTACTTACAGTGGGTGGAATTAAAGAAATAGTTATAAACTTAATGTGTATATTCTTAAACTCTGAAAAGTTATGTATACGACACGGGTATCGTGTGAATATTAAAATGAGCCGCGTCATGACAATACCAACATAGTGGGTTTGCGACCAGCATGGATCCAGACCAACCTGCGCATCCGCGCAGTCTGATCAGGGTTCATGCTGTTCGCTTACAAACCCTATTAAAAGTAGAGAAACTGATAGCGAACAGCATTGATCCTGATCAGACTGCGCGGAGGCGCAGGCTGGTCTGGATCCATGCTGGTCGCAAACCCATTATTTTATTTTTTCGTGACGCGGCTCAAATGATGAGCATTGCTTAGATAATTTTGTTGGCTGTCCTATATTTGAACACTCTCAACCTCCTTCAATTATTAAAAGAATTTGCCAAGATTCAGATTCTAGTTTTTAAATACTCAATTACTGATTTTAGATATTCGAGATAGCGCTGCGAAGTTGGCCAGCCAATAAGATAGTATAGAATCTGGTCAGACTTAGGAAGTGCTGGCTATATTTTCTATTATGTTAATGATTAATTTCTAAAAATCTAAAATGCCATGCAAAATCTATGTCTACATGCATATTCCTGAACTGCGTTTAAAAGAAGTTAAACAAGAGCTGTCGGTAGGACAGCAACGCTCGACTATTCTTTGTGCTTGTTAGTAAAAAAGCTTTGTTATTAAAATATTTGAGGTATTACAAAAACCTGAACGTAAATTCTAAGTCGAAAAAGGGGCATAATTCTGTCAAAGTGGTTGATACAATCCTGTGTACAGGTTGGGGTTATGATGGTGAACAAGTGTGCAAAGTTTCAAAGCCATATGTCAATGGACTTTGAAAATATTTGAGGTATTACAAAAACTTTAATGTAAATTCTAAGCCGAAAAGGGGCATAATTTTGTCAAAATGATTGATACAGTTACCTCCTCCTGTCTACAGGTTGGGGTCATAATGGTGAACAAGTGTGCAAAGTTTCAGAGCAATATGACAATGGACTTTGAAAATATTTGAGGTATTAAAAAACTTTAACATAAGTGGTTACGCCGACGCAGACGACGACGCCGACGCTCGAGCTAAAAAAATACAGGATTGTTTGGACTTTTTTGGATGTATGTGATGCAAAGTGAATTACACACATAATTGCTCTTAACATTAAAAGGTACACAACGCTTCTAACTTTGTACAACTGTGATCAATATATAATTGGTGACACTGAAAATGTTTGATTTTATTAAAATGACTTTTCTCTTATACTCTGAAACTTGATATCAATTATTATTTATTGTGTGTGTATTCATTTTAACATTTTATGCGTATGTGATGCAAGAAATACAACTGGAACATTATATACACTTTTTATATATTATGACATGTATTATTATGACTTGTTATGACAAATTGGATATTCGTTAGAACAAAATAAAGCAACTGAATATTAATTGTTTAATGGAACACTGCGTGCATGTGATCAGTGTTTTGATAAAGAGGGGTATAGAATAGAAAGAATAAATGGAGCGTGCACAAAATCAATGTTAAACGTTTAAATCCCTTGTTAAAGCAGCACCATGTTAACTTGTGCAGGAACTTTTTTCTCACAATGTGTGTTAAATAACAAAGACATTCAACGATAAAAAAAGCTTTTGAGAATCAATCATTAGTTTGTGGAAACAACATAAATTTACCGTTTATAAATTTTAGGAAAACATATTTCATTATTAATTGCTTTAAAACGTTTAATTAAAACATCAAAGCAATTTACAATATTTTTCATTCAATCTTATTATGTAGTTTCACAATAAATTTTACGAAAGTTCTTTTTAAATGATTTTATTTAAATGTATCCCAAAACAGGACCATACTATTTAAAAAAAAATTTAAAATTTGAAAAATTACAAAATTTTTAAATTTTAATAATCAATAAAAAATTTTTTTGGGACAAAATATAAAACTGCTAAAAGTTTGTCCCGTTTTTTTATCAACTGAGCGTAACTGAAAATCTGATGAATTTTTTTAGAAAATTTCGGGGGTTACAAATTTTTAAAGGGATTGAATATAAATTGGACAAATTTAACAATTATCTTTTAGATATAAACTTATTCCGACCTTTAAAATATTTACACTTGGGGGACATACTTGAAAGATTTTTTTAAAGTTTATGGGCAAAAAGTTAAAAGATTTGTAAGACTGCAAATTATATGTTTATTGGGGTTCTTCTGTGTGCATATATTTTCGCCTTTTTAAAAATTAAAATACCATAAAATATAATTTTAATTTTTTTCAAAAAAAAAAACCAACTTTTAAAATTTTTATTCGGCTAAAAGCAGTACTTTTTAAACTTTAAAAAAACGCTTCATTTGCAGAAATCGTTTAAATTTTTCGATCGTCAAAAAAAACCAAAATTTAATTTTAAAAATTTCACTTTCATCACTTTACACTTAAGGACCAATTTAAGATTTCTTGCTTTGTTGCAGAACATTTTATTTACATTTTTCTCTAATGGAAAGACAATGTTCTCTTATCTCCGTATACAAATCATGGACTGTTCAACTGTCTGTAGTTTCCCGAAATTTAATATTAAAACTAGATCATGCATCTGTAATAGCAAAGGTAAATCTAAAGGGTAACTGTTTCACATGGAACAAAACGCATTGGTAATGCATTGAATTGTCATGACACATCTGAATTTTTCAATCTATACGTTTGTTTACTTTTAGAAACTAAGAAATAAGTTTTGAAGAACTTTAAATGTATATATTTTAAAATTTTCTATTTTGTCTTTGAAATGATTTGGATAGTGCTGTGCGGCTTCGAAAACTTTAAAAGCCGCCTTTCATACAGAAAAGCCATGTAATTTTTCTGTGTTTTATTTGATTTTGGTTAGATTTGGTAATGGGTCTGATGCCTTTAAAGACTTATACTCGTATACATGTATACTATATGTTTATGCTCAAATTTGATTTTTTATTGTTTGACATTTGCTTATTAAAAGTTACGATATCGTTTAATTGGGATAAAATCATCAATGTAAAAACCATTGCGAGCGGGTCAGCACTGTCTTTATATAAATAAAATACATGGTGTCGGATTCCTGGCACAATATGACATTGACTAACGGTACCCGTCATGTTATAGAATAAACGAGTACTACTAGTACGACGTAAAGAAATTTTCGTGTGGTTATGCTTCCCCTTTCATTTCAACAACTGCGCAGATCTAAACAGACATTCGTCTATATGTATAAGTAGCAATTTATTCTAAAAGTATGCAGTGCACAAGTTTATCTGATAATAGTTGGAAGTGGTGTGGTGGTGGTGTTGGTAGTTTTCACACATTGAATTAACCAGAGCACAGTTCAGTCACCTCATTGTACCTGGGTAAGCTGTTAAGCAGTTTACCCGTACAAATTGCCTTCACTTTCGCAAGGAACTGAAAACCTCTGTATATGTTCTGTACATCCTCAAAACTTGGACAGTATCCATAAACGTTCAAAGCTTTGAACTCAATTGAAATATTTTTAAAATTTTCTTTTTGAAATAAACAAGACATACCCACGACCAGAATGTCGAGCGCGCTCGTCTTAGTTCATACCTGAACCTATAAGCTTCAGATCAAGGGGAAAGATTTATACATAGATGAGATGTGCGAAACACATTCTCTGTATACTCAAGGAAAGTTTTGACATTGCATCATCTTAGCTGACCTTGACCTCTGGTCCGGTGACCTGGTTCATGACACGAAGTGTCATAATGAATATTTGCACCAAAAAAATCAATTCATGTTATTTTAAAATTCTTCCATACACGAAGAAGTTATGGCATGGACAAGCTCTGATGCACGCATGCACACACAAACAACAAATAGTCAGATTGACAACTCTTTATCGAGCTCACCACGAGAGGGCCAACAAATATCCTCTGACCACTAAGCATAATACTTCAAAGAATAAGCAATAGACAGTTTCAACAAACAAATGCTTATATTTTGAAACATTTGACCTCTTGTGACCTTGACCTACATTTTGCGCAAGACAACTCACATGAACATGGAGAAAATAATATTAAATTCCATGCATATATATAGAAGTTATACTCGCAAATGATGTTTCAATTTGTTATATGACCTTTGCCACAGACACGTGACTTTTTCGCGCGACACTCAGTCTCACTATTCATGTAGAAGTTACAAGATATAGACCAGATATAGACCAAACAAATCCGGACGAATAGACCGAAGGACTGACGAACGGACGATCATACACACCGAAAAATACGCCAAAAGTGACGACTAAGTCGGGCTCAACGCAAACGGGCTCGACAAAAATATTAACATCTAGTGCCTTTAAAAATAGTTAGGAAAAAATGGAATATTCTAATGGAATTTGTTATTGCACTTTACACTTCATCTATTGAACATTGGGTAACGTTTGCGATTAGAAATGGGTTTTTTGTTGCCACTGCTCTTCATGTACGTGTTCTTTTAAAGTTACGATTTCAACTTAACGAATTCACGATTTTCACGACACGAATTCAAACCCACTCTTTACATACAGTCATATATAAAATTTTAAAAAAATTGTGTATATATGTATAGAAATATCCGGACAACCTTGTGTTCCCATTTATTTTAACGAGGGTCCTGCAGAATTTTCTTGTCGTTTATTTCTGATTTCATTTACGCTAAATTTCATTAAACCTGTTTCTTTTACAAAACCTTAAGGTTATTACCTTTTACCGAATGATTCAGTTGTCCAAAGTTGCGTGGTTTACAGTAACTACTTTTTCACAAGCCAAAAATGTTTTGATGTATAGCCTTAACTCAATCCCAGTCTACATTTTGCTATTTAGTTGCTTCAGATGGATCATTTCTTTTCAAGATTTCAACCATTGCCACAGTTAAAAGTAGCTTTGTGATGTTTCAGATGTGCAAATTTGTCAAATTCAAGATATGCCATTTATCATGTACAATATATGCCATTTGTCAACTACAAAATGTGCATATTTATCATGATTAATATGTGCCATTTTTCTCGGGGAAAAGCCATATGACATGTACAAGATATGCCATTTTTTCACGTACAAAATATGCAATTTGCGAAGTTCAAAATATTCATATTTAAAATGTATAATATGTGTCATTTGTCACGTAGAAGATAAACCATTTATCATGTACAAAATGTGCCATTTGTCAAGTGCATAATGTACTACTTACCACCCATTACGGATTTACTGTTTCTCATTAATAGTGCTCTTGTAGAATAGCCTTCACTTCAATCACTTCAACTTTCATTGGCCACCCATTGTGCCAACGTATCTGAATTAGGATCACTTAAACTCATTCTTCTATACAGTTCTCATATAGAATCGCAAAATGACATGCCTAGATGCAAAAATCACTTCAACAAGCGATCCAATATAACTGAAGAAAACTGCGTACATTTTGCTGATGTTGTTGTTTCAAATTTTAGGTTTTCTAGACAAAACAGAGGCGTCTTCTCGCTAGTTAAAGTGACAATAGTGTTGAGGATTAAATACCGCTTAACCGGTGATAGGGCGCATGCGGGATGTTGCACTCATGATAAGTTTCAATAAAAGCGAGTCTGCAGTATTATAAGGAGTGATTTTATGTACTTTTTGTTGTTGTTGTTTTTGTTGTAATATTGTTTGTTTGTTGCTTTTATTATTACTTCGCTCGAAGGATTTCCTATTTCTAAAGTTGTCTGTAGCAATTTGAGTTTTTAAGGTTCAAATTTTCTGTATTCAATAGGCTATGGAAAAGCCATTAATAAACGTACATAATTATTATACATAATAAAATATACAAAAAGTTCGTTTTTTAAGCTTAATGTGACGTGTAAAAAGCAATGTATCTGTTCACAAACTTTTTGATTTTATTTTGAAAAAGAATACTCTAAGTATCTTTATGAAAATGATATGTTAAGGAGCATGCACGAAATCAATGCTAAACGGTTAAACCCCTTGTTAAATATGGGTTTAACAACAGAGACATTCTATGCTAAAAACAATAATTTTACCGGGACTATAAAATGCACTCAACATGACAGTGTATATTTTATTATTATTTTCAGGAAATCGATTAAGGAAATGTAAAAACGAATGTTGGGCATGAAAAAGAGATACATGCACAACATTGATATGCATTTTGTTGTTTATTAATTATGCTTAAGTTTGTTAAATTACGCTAGTTCTAAGGAAAGGGTAAAATTCGATTTATCAGTTTTGTGGCTATAACGTTTTGACTACGTGCAGATAGGTTTTAACCATTTAAGTAACAGTTTTAAAATGTATGCAATTTTTTCATTAATTCAATATCGGTTGGGCTATCTCTGGCTCTAAGTAGTGCGTCAACGCGTCGACGCATGGAATTGACGAAACGTTGAACAAGGTTATTTGGAAGATTGTTCCAGTCCGCTATCAATGCATGTGTCAGTTGGAGGATATTCTGTGAGGCGTGATGTCGTCGCACATTTCTGCCAAGCACATCCCAGATATGTTCTATCGGATTCATATCTGGAGACATTGCTGGCCATCGCATGGTATTTACGTTGTTTGCAGCTAAGCGAGCGAGAGTTATCCTCGCCGTGTGAGGACGGGCGTTGTCTTGTTGAAACACAACGGAACCGTTTCATTGCATAAACGGAATAGCCTCTGCATTCAAGACTTCGTTGATGTGTCTCTCTGCGTTTAAGTTGCCGTGTATAACAATAAGCCGGGTCTTTTGTCCACCCATTATTCCGCCCTATATCAACACGCTTCCACCACCGAAACGATCACGCTGTGTAACACAGACAGATGCAAATATTTCGCCCTTTCGACGAAATATTCTTACACGGCCGTCGGCATGACTGATATTGTAACGAGACTTGTCTGAAAACAGGACAATATTCCAGTCTCGTCGCCGCCAGAGACGGTGCGCACGCGTGCCCACCCAAATTTACGGGTCTTACGGTCCCCGTTTATAGTGAGAATACCGCCCTGTATTTGGGCGTTCCCGTTTCTAATCGGGTTTTGTTGTGCCCCCGAAACCAATGCGGGTTACGTTAAAGCGGGCGGGGGGCCCGGGACCCCCGGGTCTAAACCCTTTGTCACGTAATTGAGTAAAAAACCAAATTCCCACGGTGGGCCCCTTTTGGGGGAAAGGGTTTCCCCTTCCCCCAACCGGGCCTTAACGAAAAAGCGCACACCCACCTTAAAACCCTAAAAGGGGTCTTAAAAAATTTCATGAACTTTGTTTGCGACAGCAGTTAAACGTTCTACTCACTTTCAACCCAACGGGAATCCCCAACCCGGGAAAGGTTTTCCCAAATTGCTTGATTCCCCTTTTTCCCCCCACTATAAACGTGGCATTGTGAAAGCTATCAACCTTTGGTGTGAATAACACTAAATTGCTACTGAACACATGTATAGTGCCTTACATCACTGTCTATCTGACATCGTTCAGCATGCACGGAAACTACAATTTTACGCTTAGCTACATTCTAGTGACAATATGCGGTCAAAACAAAAAACATTTATAGTGTATCTAAAGTACATGAGTACTCACTACACATGTTTTGATTTAAAAATATTTAAAAGAAATAAAGTGTAAGGTTTCTATTTTTAAACCCTTTCATCAAAGCACCAAAGCAATGTTCAATATTATAACTTTCAGTAATTTCACTATTAAATTTATTTATTTACAGATTCGTTAATTTTATATGGGTAATTTAAACGCATGTTTATCAATATATCACGTGGTAATGATACAACTCAATTGTGTTAGATATGTTATATTTTTGTCACGATTTATTATTTTCTGTTCCAAATAAGGAAGTAAATTTGAATTCCTTGAAATAAAAAAGAAATGATTTAAAAACGAAAGTTGGGATTGTTAAGAACAGTTCACAAATATAAGACGTTTTCAGACTGAACAAGAAAATGCCTGGTAAAGAATTTTATTCATATTTACTCGTAATGCACTATCTATAAATTAAAAACATTCTTTGTGTATTATCTGAGGAATAAGACATTTAATTAGACATTAACAATTTGACTTCACTTTCGTTTTTTAATTATCATCTTAGACAATCATACTTTAAGTTGCACGCCTCCGGGTAACAAAAATATTTTAAGACAAACTTGACAAACCTAAGAAAGAGGATTAAGACTCTGTGAAAAGTAGAAATAATCAAGTAAAAAATTAAATATTGTAAGCGATTAATGACTAATTATGCAGTATTCATCACCGTATTTCTACTGCGTAACTAACGCATTAAGTACGAAAGGCGGTAAGGGCCATTTCAACTTCATGAATTCACAGTTTTAACTTCATGAATACCCGTTTTCAACATACGGTATTCATGAATTCCCGATTTTAACTTCACGATTTCACGATTTTAACTTCACGAATTTAATTGCGTCAATTCATGATTTCAACTTCACAAATTCATGATTTCAACTTCAATAATTCACGATTTCAACTTCATGAATTCAACTTCGTGAATTAACGATTTCAACTTCATGAATTCGAATTCACGATTTCAACTTCACGAATTCACGATTTAAACTTCACGAATTTAACTTAGTGAGATAACGAATTCACGATTTCAACTTCTTGAATTCACTATTCGAATTTCTCGAATTCACGATTAGAACTTCACGAATTTAACTTTGTGAATTCAAGATTTCAACTTCATGAATTCACTATTTCAACTTCACGAATTCACGATTTCAACTTCATGAATTATTACGAAAACTGAATGACCAATGAACTAGCAGTAGAAAAGAAATGGTGTTTTGTTATTTACCTATAATGGATCTTAGTTGTTAAACTGACACTTTTTAATTAGTGAATTAAACACGTTATAGCTTCCATTATTCATTTCAGAAATTGTAGTATATGTTTGGCGCCCATCTGGAGATTATGTCGGCCATAGCTCCTTGCAATTGAATGATGGTACATATATCAGTTGGTGGCCTGAAAAAGAGTGTGGTCCTACCAATCCTCGATCAAAAGCTGCGCCCAATGATTCACTTGAAAACGATATTGAGGCAGAAGGCAATAGACAGCCTCATGCCTACAGGATTAAAATATCAAGTGAAGAGCAAAATGCTATAGTTCGGTGGTGGACAAACTTCAAGGCAAAGGCAGACTACCAATTCATTTCAAACAACTGTTCAACAGTAGCCTACTACGCACAAGAGGCTGCTTTCCCGTTTCTCTCGAAGCTAAATGATGAAATTCCAGTATGGGTACCAGGGGCTATTGAAATGGTAGCACAAGATTTGGCTGCTGGGAAAAGAAGTTTTGACCAAAAGAGAATCGATGAAATCAAAAAGGCCGTGGGAGATGAGGTAAAACGAATCTCAGGAGGAAAAAAGAATGCCAACAGTTTCAAAGTTGGCTACAAAGGGAGGAAGTAAAGTTAATTTGAACATTATAAAATATCAGTAATTATATTTGAATTACACCAATACTGAAAAAGAGTATTGTTTAACTAGAAATGATTACATTTTATTTATCAAATATAAACTTTAATAGCTGGCTACAAGATACATGTATTTATTTTAATCTTGACCTCTTAAAAGGTATAACCTTAAAACGACATTATGCTCATTTTTTTCTTTGTCAAATTGAGTTAAATTAGAAGTATTTTTCAAAAGATTTACTATTTTGATGGTGTTTGAATAATAATTGATAATAAGAAATGTTTGGCACAAAATATAAACATGCCTTTAACACAAAACATAGATAATTCCGAATGATATTTTTAGAAATTTCAGTGTGCCACTAAATAAATATAAGGATAGAATATGAATTTGGAAACAAATATGGTCAAATATAAACTTATTTCGACTTTCTCTTGTACCCTCAATATTTACACTTGGAAAGGCATAATGTCAATTTAAGACGAAAGTTGGTCAGCAACAAATATAGAACTTTGTCAGACTGCAAATATTGTTTTCTTTCTGTGTGCATTTATCTTCACTTATTTCAAATATCGTAATACATATACCAGAAAATGTTTAAAGGTGCAGCAAATAAAGGCTATTTTTATATATTAGTTCTTTCCTTTTGTTTGTATTTCATCCTAATTTATACAAGTTTATCTGGTAATACGTGGTGGTCCTGTGTGTTCCTCAGGTGTATGTCTATGTTGTTTTGGTGACACTTTTGCTTGAGTCCCTTGTTTTCTCGTCTACGGTATGTATCTTCCTCTTTGCCCCTAGTATTATTTCTTTGATTTGCCCCCCCCCCCCCGTCCCGGGTCTCCTGTCCCCTTCCCCTGTGCCTTTGACTTTGTGGGCCTATTATTCAATCTTTTATTTTGAATTCCTTATCAGTTACAAATTATTTCCTATTATACAATCATTTACTTGTTTTCTTTGAATTCCTTGTCGGTTACAAATTATTTATCATTTAAGTGATTAGCCTGTCCGTGCTTTACCATGAGCCCTGTCCTATTTTTGTTTGGGATCACCTGGGCTCCTTGCCACTGGTTCTTGTTGCTGGGTCGTGTGGGGGTTGCGTTCATTGAACGCCGCCTTTCCTTGTTGGTCTTGTTTATCATATTTTGCACATTGAATCTAACAGAGTACAGTTCAGCCACTACAACGTTCCTGGGCCGACTTTCAAACAATATACCAGCACTTTCGCAATGAATTGATAACTTCTGTACATGTCAGATGAGCGGTATAGTGCGAATAACCGTAGAAAAGATTTGATTTCATGATCAGTCACAGCAAATTTGATCTGAACCGTCCGGGAATCGAACTAAAATCGCCTTTTTCACAGTCCAACGCTTTACCTATTGAGCTCACTGGACGATGTCTTTCTGGTAATACTCATTTTCTTTCAAATAAAGTAATCAAAATAGATGGTTTAGAAATATGACAAAAAAGTAGCAACAAATATTTATATTTGATTTAGCATACCTTTCTTTTGCATTGAATAAATACTATTATTATATAATCAATAAATAGCTTTGAAATGCCTTTCCCTGCTTACAAGCAAATTTATGTAAAAAATAACAAGTCAATATCAGAGTAAATTCACCTGTTTTTCTTCTAAAAATAGATTTTCTGAAAATTCCTCGAAAGACGCGAGACTATGACGTGACTTCACGCCAAGTTCGTTGTTATTCTTCTGGGAAAAAAGTTTGAGTGACTCGTAAATAAGAGTCAAATTAATCTATTTTAGTTACCGTCTTTACATTTTAAGAACATTACGAATAAGCATGCCAATGCACCCGTTTAAAAGACAGGGCGTAAATTATGGAAAAAGTAGATAAACTGAAATTTAAAATTTTCGATTTCCGTCGTACGCAATGACAGATTTGATAAGCCATAAAAGATATTTATAAATTATATCATAAAACAGATCTGAACTTTTTATTATCATATTCACAAGCTAAAAAGTTAATATTTGTATATTATTATATAATCAATAAATAGCTTTGAAATGCCTTTCCCTGCTAACAAGCAAATTTTTGTAAAAGTAACAGTTCAATATCAGAG
Organism: Ruditapes philippinarum; assembly: GCF_026571515.1. NCBI lineage: Eukaryota > Metazoa > Mollusca > Bivalvia > Venerida > Veneridae > Ruditapes > Ruditapes philippinarum. Next base: position 133,799 of record NW_026857025.1, on the reverse strand, counting down.
TATATTCACTGTTTTGTTTTCCTAAAAATAGATCTTCAGAGTATAGTCACCGGTTTTTATTCTAAAAATAGATTTTCTGGAAATCCCCGAAAGACGCGAGACTATGACGAGACGTCAAGCCAAGTTCGTTGTTATTCTTCTGTGTGACTCGTAAATTAGAGTCACATAAGTCTATTTTAGTTACCGTCTTTACATTTTAAGAACATTACGAATTAGCATGCCAAATTATGGAAAAAAGTAGACAAACTGAAATTTTAAATTTTTGTTTTCCGTCGTATGCAATGACAGATTTGATTAGCCATTTGAATGATATTTATAATTTTTTTTTTGGCGTATTATATTTTCGACGTTCTTATATTTTCGACGGTAGCCATTTCTATCCGAATATGTTATGATCTCGCGAGAATGTTTTAACTCCACACCTTCCGAATGTAAACAAAATGATGCTGGATGCCGCTAAAATGTCAAAGTAACATAACATGGAAATTAGACAGGTAAACCTTTTATCACAACGTTTATAATGGTCAAACACGTGTATTTTCTTATTTCCTAAAAATCTGTTGGTAAGAAACACAATAATATAAATATTATTGCCTAAAAAATTAAATGTGTTTCCATACGTCTGCTATGATCATCAATTCTCCCAAAGGTCACGTGATATGTCAAATTTTATGTACAGGGTGTTCCCAAAAGTTCATTGATTACACAATGTATGCTTAGGGTTCAGACTACTAAATTAATTTCTTCTTCATTTTTTTTTCAGATTAAGACTCCCATCCGGGGCAAGTATAGGTCCTACACAGCAAGTGATCTGAATGAAGCTTACAGGACAGTAATAGAAGAAGGATTGCCTGTAGAGAGAGTTGCCAAAAGGTTTAGTGTGCCTGTCACAACCCTTAAAGATAGAGTTAAGGGGAGAGTTGATATTGACACTGTAAAAATCAGGTCCCCAAACTATATTTAGTCAAGAGCAGGAAACTTTCTTAACTGAACATTTAAAAACTATGGCAGATATAGGTTTAAGACACCAGATTCCGCATATTTTGTTTTTCCTGGAGCAAGAATGTTGCCAGCTTTATTGGAAGGCGCTACAGCAGGGTCTCAAGGTGATGTCTCAGAGTCAGGGTGGTCAAATACAGAAATATTTACTAATTTCATGATTCAGCATTTAGAGCCATTACTGCCAAGTCGCACTAAAGAAACCCAAGTTCTGGTGTTGTATGATGGTCATAAAAGTCTACTCTAGGTCTTATTGAGTGGGCAAGATCACAACACATCATTCTTTTCGTACTTCCACCACATTGTTCACATCTATTACAACCTATGGATGTTTCATGTTTTGCACCTTTTGAGGTAGGATGGAATTCAGCGTGTCATCAATACCTGAGAGAATCTGGTGGTCGTATAGTTACGCACTATGAAGTTGGTAAAATAGCAAGCAAAGTATACCCAGCAAACCTCACACCTGTCAATATACAGTCTGCCTTCAAACGCTGTGGATTTTACCCATTTAACTCTGATGTTGTAAGTGAGCTTCTATTGCATATTCTTTGAGTTTTCAAACTGAAATCACTAATTCATCTAAAATTGTTGATGGTAGTAAAAAAGGCCAAGATGAGGTATCAATTGCATCAGATGCTAGGTCATTTCTAGAAAATAGAGGTAGTAAAGTTTTGCAAAATGTTCCACTTGCTAAGACAAGAAAGACTTTAAGTAAGGTTGTTGGAGGATTAGCGGTGACTGAAGACCAAGTGTTTGATGCAGTTAGACCAAAAGTCAAATAAGTCAAAGCGTATCAACACCTCTGTTGCTAGTACATCTGGTATTCCAAACAAAAAAAGTCAAAAGACTATGTTGTTGCTAATACTGACTCGGATGTTGAGGAAAATGACATTCTAGATTCTGACAAGTGTATTGTTTGCAGGCGTCACAATGTAAAAGACATTGACAAATTGCCATATTTAACTATCGTTAACTGGGGATGTTGTGACAGGTGTGATGGGTGGGTTCACCTGAGGTTTTGCAGTCCAGTTAGAGTGCTAAGAAGGAATGACACTTTGCTGTGCCCTTCTTGCTCTAATGAACAATAGACTTATCTGTTAAGTTATTTTATATAAAAAAAATGAAGAAAAAAAATGAAAAGAAAAAAACTTCAACAGTTTACGTTTTATTATGTTGTTGGACATTACCATTATTTTCAGAAATTGTTCTACATTGTTTGGAATAAGTTGCTTTCTTCTTGGACTGATAGTATTTTACTGATATACAGTGTGAAAAACTTTTTTGACCACCCTGTACCTTAATTTCCTCGGCCAATGAAAATCGTCGAAAATATAAGACGTCATTTTTCTCAGAAACCAAAATGGCTGCCTCCATAAAACTAGTGTAAAAAGGTAAATTGTTATGTTTTTGTATTGAAATTTTCAAATTATAAAGGAAAAAGGTAATTTTAGTTGATGGAAATATGAAATATGCATTTATTTCCTTTTTACATTTTTGCCGACACGAAATGTCCTTACACCGTCGAAAATATAAGAAGCCAGGATAATATAACAGATATGGACTTTTAGCTGGTAAATATGATTTGATATGTACTGAAAAAATAATATTGACCTCTGTTATCGCCTTGGAAATAAATTATCTTCGTAATATCATTTACTTATCTCAATAGTTTAATCAGGTTTAAACTGTTAAAAAGACAGTATTCATAAACGTTCACAAACCTTTTTTAACTGGGAAAATATAGAAAAAAAATACTTTTTTAGAAATAAAAAAAAAACTTTTTCACCCAGTGTCTTTTAAAATAGTCAGAAAAAAGAAGAACTATTCAAATGAAATTTGTTTTTGCACTTAACGCTCTATCTACTGAGTATTGGGTAAAGTTTGCGTTACAAATGTTTGTTGGTGTTTTTTTGTTGGCACTAATCTTCATGTACGTGTTCTTTCACGAATTCACGATTTCAACTTTACGAATTCACGATTTTAACATCTCGAATTCAACTTCACTCCTTTCTTACAGTCATATATAATATTTTAAGTATCATGCATATTTGTGGCCACCTTGTGTTTCCTGTTATTGTAACGAGGGTCCTGCAGAATTTTCTTGTCGTTTATTTCTGATTTCATTTACGCTACATTTCATTAAACCTGTTTCTTTTACAAAACCTTAAGGTTATTACCTTTTACCGAATGATATAGTTGTTCAAAGTTGCGTGGTTTACAGTAACCACTTTTTCACAAGCCAAAAATGTCTTGATGAATAGCCTTAAATCAATCCAAGTCTACATTTTGTTGTTTAGTTGCTTCAGAGGGATCATTTCTTTTCAAGATTTTAACCATTCCAACAGTTAAAAGTAGCTTTGTCATATATAAGATGTGCAAATTTGTCATATTCAAGATATGCCATTTATCATGTACGATATATGCCATTTGTCAACTACAAAATGTGCATATTTATCATGATTAATATGTGCCATTTTTCTTGGGGAAAAGCCATATGACATGTACAAGATATGCCATTTGTCAACTACAAAATGTGCATATTTATCATATGCCATATTTCATGTACAATATATGTCATTTTTCACGTAATTTCACTATTAAATTTATTTATTTACAGATTCGTTAATTTTATATGGGTAATTTAAATGCATGTTTATCAATATATCACGTGGTAATGACACAACTCAGTTGTGTTAGATATGTTATATTTTTGTAACGATTTATTACTTATTTTCTGTTCCAAATAAGGAAGTAAATTTGAATTCATTGAAATAAAAAAGAAATGATTTGAAAACGAAAGTTGGGAATATTAAGAACAGTTCACAATAAGACGTTTTCAGACTGAACAAGAAAAATGCCTGGTAAAGATTTTTATTCATATTTACTCGTGATGTTCTATCTTTAAATTAAAAACATTCTTTGTGAATTATCTGAGGAATAAGACATTTAATTAGACATTAACAATTTGACTTCACTTTCGTTTTTTAATTATCATCTTAGACAATCATACTTTAAGTTACACGCCTCCGAGCAACAAAAATGTTTTAAGACAAACTTGACAAACCTGAGAAAGAGTATTAAGACTCTATGAAAAGTAGAAATAATCAAGTAAAAATCTACATATTGTAAGCGATTAATGACTGATTATGCAGTATTCATCACCGTATTTCTACTGCGTAACTAACGCAGTAAGTATGAAAGGCGGGAAGGGCCATTTCAACTTCATGCATTCACAGTTTTAACTTCGTGAATTCCCGTTTTCAACATACGGAATTCATTAATTCCCGATTTAAACTTCACGAATTCACGATTTTAACTTCACGAATTTAACTTCGTCAATTCAGGATTTTAACTTTACAAATTCATGATTTCAACTTCACTAATTCACGATTTCAGCTTCATGAACTACTTCGTGAATTAACGATTTCAACTTCATGAATTCGAATTCACGATTTCAGCTTCACGAATTCACGATTTAAACTCTTCACGAATTTAACTTCGTGAAATAACGTTTTCAACTTCACAAATTCACGATTTCAACTTCATGAATTCACGATTTCAATTTCATGAATTCACGATTTCAAAGTCTTGAATTATTAGGCAAACTGAATGACGTTTGGTGACTATTTTGTTTTTTACCTATAATGGATCTTAGTTTTAAAACTGACACGTTTTAGTTAGTGAATTAAACACGTTATAGCTTCCATTATTCATTTCAGAAATTGTTGTATATGTTTGGCGCCCATCTGGAGATTATGTCGGCCATAGCTCCTTGCAGTTGAGTGATGGTACCTATATAAGTTGGTGGCCTGAAGGAGACTGTGGTCCTACCAATCCTCGAGCAAAAGCTGCGCCCAATGATTCCCTTGAAAACGATATTAAGGCAGAAGGCAATAGACAGCCTCATGCCTACAGGATTAAAGTATCAAGTGAAGAGCAAAATGCTATTGTTCGGTGGTGGACAAACTTCAAGGCGAAGGCAGACTACCAATTCATTTCAAACAACTGTTCAACAGTAGCTTACTACGCACAAGAGGCTGCTTTCCCATTTCTTTCAAAGCTAAATGATGAAATTCCAGTATGGGTACCAGGGGCTATTGAAATGGTAGCACAAGATTTGGCTGCTGGGAAAAGAAGTTTTGACCAAAAGAGAATCGATGAAATAAAACAGGCCGTGAAAGATGAGGTAAAAAGACTATCCGGAGGATCAAAGAAAGCCAACAACCTCAAAATAGGCTTTAAAGGAAGGAAGTAAAGTTAATTTTAAAAGGAATAAAAACAGTAGTTATAATTGAATTACACAAATTACTTAAACAAAGTGTAGTGTTTAACTAGAAATTATTACATTCATTTATCAAAATATAAATTGAAATATCTGGCTATAAGATACATGTATTTATTTTAATATTGACCTCTTTAAAAGATGTTACCTTAAAAAGACATTATGCTCATTTTTTCTTTGTCAAATTGAGTTGAGTTAAAAATATTTTTCAAAAGATTTACTATTTTGATGGTGTTTTAATTATAATTGACCAAAAGAAAAATTTGGGACAAAACATAAAAATGCCCTTAAAACATAAAAAGACTGTCCCGCTATTTTTTATCAACTGAGTGTCAATGATAATTCTGAAGGATATTTTTAGACATTTCCGTGTGCCACAAAAAACTATAAGGATAGAATATGAATTTGGAAACAAATATGGTAAAATATAAACTAATTTCGACTTTCAACTGTACCCTCAAAAGTTACACTTGGAAAGGCATAATGTCACTTTAAGACGAAAGTTTGGTCAGCAACAAGTATAGAACTTTGTCAGACTGCAAATATTGTTATATGTTTTCTTTCTGTTTGCATTTATCTTCACCTTTTTCAAATCTCGTAATACAAAAACCATAAAATGTTTGTAGATGCAGCAAATAAAGGCTATTTTTATATATTTATACTTTACTTTTGTAAGTATTTCATCCTTATTCATACAAGTTTATCTGATAATATGTGGTGGTGGTGTTGGTATTTTTTGGCAAATTGAATTTACCAGAGTAAAGTTCAGCCACCACAACGTTTTTGGCCCGGCTTCAAACAATTTGCCAGCACTTTCGCAAGGAAGTGATAACTTCTGTACATGCCAGATGAGCGGTATAGTGCGAATAACCGTAGAAAAGATTTGATTTCATGATCAGTAACAGCGAATGTGACCTGCACCGCCTGGGAATCGAACTAAAATTGCCCCTTTTTCACAGTCCAACGCTTTACCTATTGACCTTACCGGACGGTGTCTTTCTGGTAATACTCATTTCCTTTCAAATAAAGCAATCAAAATAGATGGTTTAGAAATATTATCGTAAAACAAAAAAAAGCAGAAACAAATATTCGTATTTGGTTAAGCATAACATTCTTTTGCATTGACATAATTGTAATGGAAATAAATTAACTTCGTAATATCATTTACTTATCTCGACAGTTTAATCGGGTTTAAACTTGAACAATATTCAAAAACGCTCACAAATCTTTTAACTGGGAAAATATAAAAAAATACTTCTTTTAGAATTAAAAAACTTTTTCGCCTAGTGTCTTTTAAAATTGTCAGAAAAAAAGAACTATTGAAATGATTTTTTTTGTTGCTCTTAACGCTTTATCTACAGAGCATTGTGTAACGTTTTGCGGTTACAAATGTTTGTTTGTTTTTGTTAGCTCTAATCTTCATGTATGTATTCTTTCACGAATTCACGATTTCAACATCACGAATTCAACTTCACTTTTTTTACAGTCATATATAATATTTTAAGTATCGTGTATATTTGTTTTGGAATACCCGGGCAACCTTGTGTTTCCTTTTATTGTTACGAGGGTCCTACGAAATTTTCTATTACAAATTTAGGTAATTGCCATTTACTGAAAGACATAGGAGTCCAAAGGTGCGTGGTTTACAATACCATTTTGTCACAAAGCAGAAAAAAGTCTGCAAATTTTATGTAATTTTGCTTTTTACGTTGCTTTACAAGATTTTTAACAATGCCACAATTGTAAGAAGTAGATTTGTCATGAAAAAGATGATCCATTTGTCATGAAAAAGATGATCCATTTGTCATGTACAATATATGCCATATTTCTCATGTACAAGATGTGCAATTTGTCATGTACTAGAATATGCCGTTCTTATCATACAGTAAATGCCATTTGTCATGTACAAGATGTGCACATTTGTCATTTACACAAACTACATATTTTCCATATACCACATATACAAGATGTGCACTTGGGCATGTACTTGATATGCTATTTGTCATGTACAAGATGCGCCATTTGTCATGTACAAGATGCACCATTTGTTATGTACAAGATATGCTTTTTTGTCACATACAAGATATGTCACGTACAAGATATGCCATTTGTAACGTACAAGATGCGTCATCTGTCATTTACAAATGCGGCATTTACTTTGTTCAAGATGTGCCATTTGGTAAATACAAGATGTGCTTTTGTCATGTACATGATATGCCATTTGTCATGTACAAGATGTGCCATTTGCCATGGTTCAAGATGCGCCATTTGTCATGTACAAGATGCGCCATTTGTCATGGTTCAAGATGCGCCATTTGTCATGTACAAGATGCGCCATTTGTCATGTACAAGATGTGTCATTTGTTATTATTATTTATGGTTCTTTACACGGAGCATGGGCGTTTTCTCGTTAGTTAAAGTGACAATAGCAAAACATATATTTATTTTAAAAGTAAACATGTTGTTGAACAATACCAATTATAAAGCCATGACATTCATACAATAAATATATCCACGTACACAACAAATCATTATATAAAACAATCTTGTAAATTTAATTATGCTATTAGAATAATAAATATTTTTAAAAATGTAAAAATACAGGTCTATCCCCTCTGCAGAGACATTTTTTTTATTTTTGTTTGACTTCTTTTTGAGTCCAATTATCAAATCAGCGCTACTGCTCTAAATCTTGTCTAGATTTTATTTCCAGAGTCCAAAAAATCCATATCAAATCGCTGTTGTTCTCCATCTTGTCAAGATTATATTTTCCGAGTCCAAAATATCCATATCAAATCACTATTGTACTCCGTCGTTCCTCGTTTTCACTTTCAGGGTCTAAATAACATCACCTTATTGTATTTGGTTTAACAAAAGCTACGTCTGAATGACAAAATTTGATGGTTTGAAATAAAGAGGACATTAGCTCTTCGTCCAAAATATAGTAATGATGAGTGATACAACAGCGTCTTTTAAAATATACAGATGAGTGATAAGGAGTGATACAATAGCGTGCTGAATCTTCATAAATATACAGATGAGTGATAATGATCAATACAAAAGCGTCCTTTATCTTCATAAATGGACAGATGAGTGATACAATAGCGTGCTGAATCTTCATAAATATACAGATGAGTGATAATGATCAATACAAAAGCGTCCTTTATCTTCATAAATGGACAGATGTGTGATACAATAGCGTGCTGAATCTTCATAAATATACAGATGAGTGATAATGATCAATACAAAAGCGTCCTTTATCTTCATAAATGAACAGATGAGTGATACAATAGCGTCCTTAATATTTATAAATAGACAGAAGGGTGATGATGAACGATAAAATAACGTTCTTAATCTTCATTAATGAAAGATGAGTGATACAATAACGTCCTTAATCTTCATGAATATGCAGATTAATGCCAAGAAAATCGTCAATACAGATAACTCTATCATTAATAAGACAGTTCTATCCAGAAATTTGCGTGAAATATTTTTGTAACATTTTAAAAATCTAGATTTCTAATATTGTTTTATATATATCTACGTGTATAATATTACACTTCATTTAGAATCAAACTATCTTTCTCTGGCATGAAGCCCGTTTCAGTGTTGTCAAAGTTCTGTAGTGAAGAATAATGATAGTTTTTCCGCTGACCACCGAGCAATCGCTCGAGACAGGGCACCTTGTAGCATACTGACATCACAACAAATGACGTCATCATGAACATCATATTGAATATAAGATGTAAACCAAACGCTGCTACGATAAAATGAACGTTTCTTTCATCATGCTGATCCCAAGCAGGGTTGTGAAGACGACCTGAAAATAAAGTTTAACAAAAAAACTTTAAAACAGAGCAATTTGTATACAGATTTGATATATCAAAATAATAAAAGACACTGAAACTTAATCTCAAAGGAACTCCACTGAGATCTAAAAGCCTAAAAACATAAAATTTGAATTTCTTACATAGATCATCTGGGCAATAAAGCAGATAGATGTGCAAAAGATCATTCAGAATATACTTAGATATAGATTGAAAGTCGTATTTTACGATAGTCTTAGTCCGATTTGAGTAACGCCTTTTATTTTTGTGTCCCTTTATTTTCATAGTAAGAATATTTTTTATGTATAAAACGGAGTGAAGAAATGATCTGAAATTTTCCATACAAGTTTTTTTTTGTCTAGAATAGCATCATATGGAACATTAATCTTGAAAAAAAACCACCTCCGAAACCTCCAGTGGAGTCCGCTTCAAAAGTAAGGAAATTATCCCGTATATTTACCAAGTTGTCAGAAAAAGCACGTGTATAAATAAATTGTTTGTTAAACTGTTATGGCATACCTGGAAATGGTGTTGGTAGAAACAACACGTTCGCCAAGTAGATATACCAGGTCCCAAGGGTTAGCGTACAGAGGCAGCGCAATATCTGTGGCAGAATCAAATCCCTATGGTAACACTCCACTAAAACAGCCAGTCCTGCTAACGCCGTCAGAGGAATTCCAAGTCTATTTTTAGTTACAAATTAAAAGCACGTGAGCGTCACATAAATCATTCATCGTCTGAATATACGGTTTATTAAACACTCAATAGACTGGCAACAAAATGTGAGCATTTTCTATTGCTTATTGATTTACCATTAAATCGGAAAACGCACTTTTGCCATTTTATCTGAACTGTGAGAATTAAACAAACCATTCGATACAACTTGAAGGTGCATAAATAATTCATATATAAATCTATTTCTTAATTGTTGATGCGTATTGATTTCTTTCGCGACCATTTTTGGTCACAAGACTATAATAATTCTGAAATCAAAATGCCGATTTAGTAAAAGAGAAAATGACTTAGTGGTCATGCTTCCTTGACTCATAAGTAGTTCCCCTTTTATTCTAGGGCAATGAAATTCTTAAGTAGTTCATACATACCCAAAATGCATGAAATTAGAAATTTTATTGACTGTAAGACTATATATCAAACAAGAATTTGTCCACACATGAGTAGCAGTAGTATTCAATAGACATAATATTCAATTAGTTTAAAAACTTAGACCTAAAATATAAAGTAATGCTAAAGATTCTACACGTATAAAAATTATTAACCTTTTTTTTTTAAAAAAAAAGAAAGAAAAAACATACCTATGTAATTCATTTTCTAACGGAGGTTTGTGCATGTTCGGGTCACTATGGAAGTAAAACTCCAGGCTGAACCTATCAAAATATAGCAAAAATATTAAAATTCACTATGCTGAAAAGGTCAGAAATTTGTTTAACCAAACCATATAGCTATGTAAAAATGTTGTGATATTAACAGAAAACGCAATAATAACCCGTTTGAGCTCCATATAGCAATGTTTAAATTACAATGGTTTGTTCTGTGACGTTCCTGGAGGAATTGTTTGGCAAAACCTTATCATTCAACAGTCGAACTTCGTTCGCTCGAACTCAAAGGGCCCGGCCAAATTTTTTCGAGATATTGGTAGTTCGAGTCATCCGAGGTTGAAGAAGTATTTCAGGTGTAATCAATATAAAGCTACGCTCCTGTATGTGCTAAAATTATATAGCTGTAAGCAGGGTCTTTCAAATAGTAATATTTGAAAGACACTTCTGTTAGTAACTATGTTAAAGTTTAAAGACAGTTGACTATGTTAAGTTCAAAGATAGTTGAAATTAGTGACAACTGTTTTCAGTGTTTTTTTTTTGTGTTTTTTCTTCTGCTAGAACCTGAAAAAGCCCAATGTGAAACAAGTATCGACAATGTTTGAAAACTTTCATTATTTCAGATTGGATTCCACAAACAAATGTCAGCATGATGATTTTATGGTTATATAATTTTGAACCTTCATTGCAATCATGTAATGTAAACTCTAAAATAAAAATATCCTTCGCCATCTAACCAAAGAAGGAAAAAAATGACTTTTTGATGTGGCATTCTGTAGGCTTTATTCCAAACGTAACATTACAGGTTTTATTCCTAGAACTTAGCGTATCTGAAATACAGTAAAATAAAGCTGGATTATAAAGCGTTTAAGGTCTACGACTCGATGATGGGTGCATATTAAATAGATACGAAAAAGGCTAAAAACGCAACAAGATTTCATATGATCCGGATCAGTGGGCGCTTATTAGTTTAAATAGTTTTAATTATGCTATAGAATCGTCATTGTTAAGTGCTGAATAGCGAAAAGTACATAAATGAGATATATAAAGGATATTGAATGAGTGTAGGTTTAATACTGAATTTACTGAATAAGTTTGATAAATTATGTTGTAGAACCTCTGGCGAGCAAATCATTATTTTATTAACTTTAGTAATGAACCTACACGAATATTACATTCTATTTATCACATACCAAAACTATAGACTGTTTAAAGTGAAAAAGAATCATTTTTCACCGAGGCGCCTATATTGTAACGCTAACATTTAGCGCGTCTTTACAATATGTTTACATAACGCAAATGACGTCACGTAAAAATATCTGCACGGCCATGCAATTATATACCAGAGTGACAACACGGCCATTATCAAGGCCTTGAACGAAACAAAACGAAAACATTTTTACGGAATCGCAAAAGCGGCGCGGTTTTGTGATAAGGATGTTATACTTACCAGAATAATGCCATAGAAAATGTGAAATATTTCATGCCCTTGATCGCCGGTAGTTTATAGTATTCCATCAGGTCTGATATGCCATGTAGTACAAATAATGAATGTATAACTATATGCTGAAGACCTACGATGTGTATAAAATGATTCTCCTTGTCAACAAACGTCCAGTGCTCGTTAAAAAGATCTGTCACCAAACCTGTTTGAAATGAACAAACAAAACCACGTGACTTTAATTGATTCTTTGGCTTCCTCCATTTATGAAGAGCAGAACATACAGTACATACAACATGTACAATCATTTCTTAACAGTATTAAAATTTACAACAATTGGCATTTTTAATGTATAGTAAGAAAACCAACAACAACCGTAAAGCATCGTACAGAATAGTACAATGAATATTACAATGTTGTAATTTACATATGCGCTGAAAGTAATGGGAAAAAATATTCTACGATAAAAAAGTGGACAGGTTCTTTCGAAATCAGTTTACGTGCCTGTTTTATATGCGTAATGAAATATGTATATGTATTATTTCTGATTGAAAATAACAGCTTGCAATAAATATTGTGTTGTCAAACAGTCGTTTTAATCATTGAAACGTTTAAGATTAGATATATAATTATAGTTATCAATATCATTCATAGCTAAATGGTTAACAGAACAAATTTCTTCGTGTCTGACATTTTAAAGAGGCGTTTGGCAATAAAGTAATTTTGCGGACATGTTCCCAATATACTCGAGAACTCGGCAAATGCGGGTTTTCAAATCTATTCCCGGGTACAAACAAACTTTAACATTTGGACACTGCAGAATTCAACTCACCTATAAATGGACAAAACGTTTTGAAAAATAGAGACTCGAACGGTATTTGTTTCCCCTTTATTGTCACGTGATATGACAAATATGATTTGTACTGTTTTCCAGATTGTGTCGTCTGCAAAATATATTTAAAAAATACAATTAATACATGATCATTGTAATCATTTGAATAATATGATGAAATCTATCAAACTACATTTATTACACGGTAAACAAATGTCAGTTTTCTGATGCATGCATGTAAATTTGTTTTATTCTTGCATATTTTCTTCAAAACCAAGATACCTGACATTTCAATAAGAAGATATTTAAGATATTAAAGCCATACTAACGATTTCTTTTGGTTTATTTTCCTTATATTAAAGTGATATAATGCTGTTTTGGTCCTCCATTTCAAAGTTATTTACGCCATATAATGCTTTTGTGGTTCTATTTTCCAAAGATATTTTAGTCACATAATGCTTTTGTGGTTCTATTTTCCAAAGATATTTTAAGTCACATAATGCTTTTGTGGTTCTATTTTCCAAAGATATTTAAGTCATATAATGCTTTTGTGGTTCTATTTTCCAAAGTTATTTAAGCCATATAATGCTTTTGTGGTTCTATTTTCCTAAGATATTTTAGTCACATAATGCTTTTGTGGTTCTATTTTCCAAAGATATTTAAGTCACATAATGCTTTTGTGGTTCTATTTTCCAAAGATGTTAAAGTCATACAATGATTTTGTGGTATCATTTTCCTAAGATACTTAAGTCATATTCTGCTGTTTTTGTTCTATTTTCCAACGAACAAACAAGACTTAACAAAACTTTATTGAAGAAGCACAAGTAACATAGGTTATATTTTGTCATTACATGTACATGTGCGCAAAACATATATCATTCTATACCTACTCAATCACTTTTACACCTTTAAACAATTGTTTATGTTTTAAAATGAATGAACATAATTTATCGATTAAAGACCTTACAGGTTCGTGAATATGCGCAGCAATCTGCGGTCCTGTTCCCGAGTTCCTATGTTACAAAATACATTAATTATCCATACATCCGGGTGTTGGAAATATCAAGAACATCAATTACACATAAAACTGGGTGTTGTGAAGGCTCGGATCATATCACTGCAAACTAATAGAATATTGATAGGAAATATAATCACGACTATCTCGTGTGTATCATATTCCGACAGATATTTAATCAATCGGAACATCCTCGGCTATTATTCATAATAACAAAGTTATTCAAGTTGATGGCATTCGGAACTGCCTCGGCTATTATCTATAATAACCTAGGAAACAATACGGATTGAAAGTAGTTCTACCACGTGGTTTCAGGTGTAAACAAAAACAGAGATAATGTAAAACGAATGAATATATTTGACATCTAATGTGTTTCCCGGTAATCATATGCTTGAAAATATGTCTGACAACAATTTGCAATTTAGGTATGCCCACTGATGTTCCATTTTAAACAAATCCGACTAAATGTCAACAGGTTGTTTTTTTATACATTCGGTTTCTACAACCATAATAATAAATATATAAATAATGTATTGTTTGCTTGTGTTCCTATGAATTCACTTTTTTTAGGTGAACTTTTTCTACATATATTGGAAATAAACTTGTCAACAACTCCAAGCATTAAATTACTACTTGTTTACATGTTTATTTTCTTAGCGTAGGTTAGACCGAAATACCGCATCCGTTCTGTGTATTCATACTATTGTGTTCGAGGTCCTTATCTGACGGACAGGGCAGAGTAGTTGCGATTGGTTTGATGGAATGGGCCAAGAAGTTGCGATTGCTATTTATTTACAGAAAGGTATAGTCTGGGGCATTTTCATATAAAGTTAGTGTAAGTATGGCAGGTAATGGTTCTGTTACTGTGTCAGGTATATCATGTTGGAATAAACAGATTATTTACATTTGTAATATAAGTATCAAGCATAGAGGGTCTTGGAACACTTTAAGTGACAATATTCAAGAGTATAATATTAGTTATGAAGATTGTTGACAGTTTATATGGCCGTATATTCACAATTGTTTGGAAATACCCGAGCCGCTAGAGGAAAAAGTGAGATTTCCTCATAAATTGCCAGCAGCCATGTAGATAAAATTATCTTAATGTCACTATTATCGAAGGAAAAGCTCCACGTTATAAACTAGCAGTATCATAAAAAAGTAAACGGCATAAAAGTCTCGATTATCCAATGAAATGCGACGTTACAAACCTGCAGTATTAATAAGAGAGTGAAAAAACAAGCAATTGTCATATCTTACAGTGGCTGATTTGTGCCATTCGTGTTTTCGCCCCCGACCCCGCCAAGCGAAAAGTCGAGAAAGGCGGAGGCGCGGAGCAAAAGCCCGCTTATTATCAGGGGCGCAGGGCGGAGTTTAATAAATAAAACTTCGCTCCGCGGGGTCGCCACGCGAGATTTAAGAAATAAAACGCCGGGGCGCAAAGCGCTAATTAGCGTGTTTCGCTCCGCGCCCCGCCATTTTAACTTGTTAATTCTCAACATTTCGCTTGGCGGGGTCGCGGTCAATTGTTAGTCGATCACCATTTAATCTTTTGAAATATTAAGTCAATTCAGCTCTTATTGGCAATGGAAAATAAATATAATGTCACTTTAATTATATGCATGAACAAAATTAAAAATAACGTGTTACTAGTTTTAATGGGAGTCATTATCAAATATCTTTGATCAATAGATCACATTATAATAGGATAAAAGGAAAATTTACATCAAATTCACATAAAAGCGTATATTTAAAAATCTTAAGCATTATCTTATTATATTTGATCTTATTTTATTTTTACTTACCTGAATGTATTGTCGAAACACATGGAATATCCACCATAAAGAAATACATAGGAACAGAGCCCCTTCAAATACGTGTGCCGCAAAGTCGCCCATGACTTATGTTGTTTGGTTGTTGCTGTTTTTTTTTCTGTCAAGAAAAGAAAGAAAAAATGGTCATAGACACAGGATGGTCAATACTTGAAAATCCTCAAAACTGCTGCATCCCAAATAATAATTTCAATGCAATGTGATACTATGCTCTGTTCTGTTTATAACATGCTGGTGTATGTATATACATTGTTTTTATGATTATATGAAAATTACTAGTTCAGTTAAAAGAAAATTACTCGAGGGTAGTTCAAATAAGCTTGGGTCTTTCATCGCAATCACATCACAATCTCATTATTATAATCACATCACAATGATATGACAATAATCATATCACAATCATCATATTACAATCACATCATAATCATATCACACTCACATCGCATCACAATCACATCGCAATTAATTGAAAAATAAAACAATAAACTAACATAATCATATTTTAAATCACAAAATATAACAGAACATAAAACATAGTTAAAACGAATTAATTCTTATTACAGTTTAAACGAGCGCAGTTGATAGTGAATATTTGCATGGACGTCAAAATAAAGACGCGCGCACGTGTTTTAAAAGATTATTTTCCAATGTCCCATCCTGTACACCGCCTTAAAATTTTAAAGACGTGGCTGTTTATATTCTAATACAATATACCGGTATTTTCATATAACATGTATAACTGGATAGTTAGAATTTAAGCAAATAACCAAACACCTTTAACAACTTTAGTATTGACCAGTCAAACCTTGAGCTGAGCTCATAAACTTAAAGTGAATTGGTCTATAATATCATGAATAGTTATGATGTTTATAGTATTTAGTATCATGAGTGACAACAAACTACGGAAGAATTATAAATGAGCCGCGTCACGACAAAACCAACATAGTGCGTTTGCGACCAGCATGGATCCAGGCCAGCCTGATAAGTGTAAGAAACGTGATCTGATATTACATATCAATAAAATGATGATAATAATTGTTCTAGAACACAGAAAATATTTTGCGTCACTCGAATGCTCATACATGTACTCAATTACTAAGAACCCTACCAACATTTTACTTTTAAGAAATATTTCATAAGAATATCCAAGTGATACATTTCTATATGTGATTTATTTGTTAATATTTGAATTTTTTATGGGACACGTGCCCATTGTAGACCAATCCACTTTAAACACGAAAAGCAAGCAAAACCTTGAAGCATTTACAAGGGTTGCTCAAAAAATAGAAATGCGGTTATACTGTTCACATATTACCATCAACGTACACGATTTAAAATGACCAATCATTGGAACATGTTGATTTATTTACAGTGGGAAAAAATCAATTCTGTAAAAATAGAAGATTTTGTGTCAGGTACTAAACTACAATGTAAAGAAAATTAAATGCACATAGGGTAGGCTTTTATAGCACTATCCGACCACTTGTTCCTTTGGTGACGATAAACTACATAAAACAGACGCATAAAACCCTTCAATGTCTGCAGTGAAGCCGGACTCAAGGACTTTGTGTTGCTCCACTAAGTATAGGCTCACTACTATATCAATATCACTACTGATCAATAGATAAAAGGACAGATCTTCCCGCAAGTGTGGAAAAATCCTTTTAAACGCCATAAAACTAACTGCCATGAAGTGTTGGTAGTTTATGATTATATCTAATTGGTGTTAATGTGGTTTAATCTTACTTAAATATTTGTATACGGGTTAAACATGTCAATAACAGAAGCCTAACGTATTGTAGTACCGTATGAAGTACCGTATGAAGTACCGTATGAAGTACCGTATGTCCTATTATCTAAAAGTACATTGTTTATATATTTTACATAACAGTGCGCGGAAAGATTTTTTAAAGCAATTTCAACTGGTAATGGTCTCTTTCAACAATAAACTGATATAATGAAAGTAACTTTATATACCAATGTACTTATTATTATTATAATGCAATGCAATGTAAAAATTAAACTAACAAGTAAAACAAATTATACTGATAAATAAAGTACTTGATAAGTAAAACAAAACTGTTTTAGCGAAATGTTCAAGTAGCATGCCTCTGTATTCAATTAAATAATCAAAGGGCTGCAAGTTCTGTGGTATTTTCTGATCTTTGCAATCTAAATCGTACTGTATATCTGTATGTATTTTCCTGTATAAGTTTATTTTTATATACTATAATTCATCTTGCAGGGCACCGAGATGCAGCGACTGAGTTTAGATTTTTCACTATAGTTTTTTTTCTTTGGTCTTACAAGGAAGATGTGGTGCATGAATCTCTTCCAGGCTACAGTATAACGAAGATGTGTGATATTGTTTGTTTTACATAAAGATCGGATCCATATTCACTCAAAACAAACAAAAGTCCATTATCTTTAAGCAGCATATACCTTAAGATGACCGCACATTTTTTAGGTCGTATGTGTTTTCATAGATTTATAAATTTCCTGATGGTGGCATGCTTTCCGTTCTATCACGAACTTGATTGATATTGTCAATGAAAGTACGTGCTTCTATTTATAGAGTTTTAACATTTACTGCGGTTGTTATGCATTTTGTTTTCCAATGTAGTATTACAATTTAATTTTTAATTACCTGTACCCGTAATCGAATTAGAAATTCCAGTGCAAATTATGTATGTATGTATGTATGTATGTATGTATGTCGTACGTACGTACGTACGTACGTACGTATGTATGTAAGTGTGTGCGTGCGTATGTAGTCTATGTTAAATGATGGTCCATCCGCTCGTTAAGGCACAAAAAGCGGCTTTCGCTGTCGACCCGTACATGTCACCATTCATGCCTTGTTAGAGTAATTTTGAAGCAAAACGTGGTGATAATTTACTTCCGAGTAATAGCCAAAGATATGAATTTTTAACCAAAAGTAGGTCACTGTACTGCGGTCAATGAGAACCTAAATGTACAATAATCAGGGACAATAATGAAAGGAGGTAACGCTTGAAAGGGCTGTTGGTGCCAAGCAAAGGGCGTGCATTACAAGCCGTCATTCGTACTAGGGGCTCAAACACCCTAGTACACCATCCTCGTCGACTGTGCCTACTGTGTAGGGCCTCTCCCCTCTGCTTAAGTCAGGATACTGGCTATTAACTTCAAGTCGTGCCGCCTTAAAGGTAACCCCGAGCTGTAGAAAACATGAGAACTTGCCGTCTTACACGTAGCATTGGTTCTGCAATCATCTGTCGATGTCCTGTGCCTTCTCAACGACTGAACGTATCGAGTTGAAGAGAGAAGCCAGTGCAATTCTTCCTTATCAGCGACATTCTTTTTGACCGACTCTAGATACAGTTATTTACTAGGCATGCGCATTTCCGAATATAATTGTCATCGGTGTACTTTAATGCCGATTTGTTTGTCAAATGTATTTTGTAAAACAAATCTACTATTATTACGCACATCAAAGAAAATGTACGTGTTTGTAATTTCTCTCGTCTCAGTGGAAAAGACACTCTCACGTGACAAAAAAAATATAAGTTTACGGAATCTGTCGAGCGGCTACTGGTTGTTCACGATATTACCCCGACTCGTGCCGATATTCCCCGATTTAGATTTATTAGGACCGTACATTTCATAAAGCATCATTATTTCATGAAGTAATGTCGTTAAATTATTAACTGATGATGGTTATAAAATTACCGAATGATGTATAAAAATGTAAAAATTAAATATTTGAAAATCGAGAAAAAATTCCCTCTTTAAATTGATATAAAAATTGTTCAAGTGCATAATTCACTATTTATAACAGAAAAAGGTATCAAATATAAGATATTTTGAAGATATTGTTTTTAAAAAGTATAGACAAACATATATATGCGAGATTACATGATTTATTTATAGCCAAAAGTTAGGTAAAGCGAAGTAAATCAGAAATATTGTTAATAAAAAGAGTAAAAACAAGTCCATAAATCCGAGAAAAATATTTTATAAGGAGGTAAAAAAGTTATTCATTGGCCAATTACAGAGCCCTTTGTTTTAATTTTGTTTCTTTTGTGAAAAATTATTTCACATTTATCTCAACATTTTTAGGTAAAAAGTTCTAATATTTCTTTAAAACCATTATTTAAACATTACAAAATTCATGTTTGTCTTTTCTAAAAAAAACTTAAAAAAATAAATATTTATTTCTGAGGCATAATGTGGCTTTAATTGATTTAAAAATATTCGGAATTACTAATTATTTTTTTATTTAAGAGTGAAAAATATACAAAATATGTAAATAAGTAAATCTTACTTCCTTTTAATACTTGGAAATTCCGAAAACCGTATGAGCCCTTTATAATTCGAACCCTTCCCTGATACGCAGTTATTATCCAAAATGATTCTTCAAAATAAAATAGAAAAGAAAAATATACGATAATTTCAAAATGTATAGTAATTAACACACATACAAAAATCACAGATAAATTTAATTAAATTTAACTGTTCAAATGGTCGTCAAATATTTTAATAGTACAGTAAATAAATATACGCACTGATGTCACATAATTTGACCACACAATAATTCCGACTAAAATCAGGACGACGATTTACGGAATACCAATAATATATCGGTATCGATTATGTGTTTCCGATAGCGGTTTCCGGCATGGAATGTCGCTACCATTTAATTAAGAAATAGTTTTGTTAAACAACCTTGAATAAATATACCGCCTGCAAGTGAAAAAGTAGCTGGTGTTGCTATAACACTGTATGCGATGCTAAATTAATACATAGTTGAAGATATATTATGCTCAAATTTGATAGTAGAAAATATTGATAATTTGCTTCACGGTATTTTCTAAATACGTAACGATTTTACGGAATAACCAATAATATATCGGTATCGATTATGTGTTTCCGATAGCGGTTTCCGGCATGGAATGTCGCTACCATTTAATTAAGAAATAGTTTTGTTAAACAACCTTGAATAAATATACCGCCTGCAAGTGAAAAAGTAGCTGGTGTTGCTATAACACTGTATGCGATGCTAAATTAATACATAGTTGAAGATATATTATGCTCAAATTTGATAGTAGAAAATATTGATAATTGCTTCACGGTATATTTCTAAATACGTACTAGTATAAAATAAGCATGTTTTGACTTCTCACAAAGTAGTTATTTTATGTTAAAAATTCTACACACTATAGGTGGTCACAATGTGAATATATGGTGTCATTAAAAAATGCATTTTTTCTGTTTTTTTTTTTTTTTTTTTTTTTTTTTTTTTTTTTTTTTTTTTTCAAGACCAAATTTACTTGACTAAGAAAAGGGAACACAGTTTCCCGTACATAATATATTCATTCTATTATTCATTTTTATTCAAATTAGACATATTCAGTAAGAAATTAATAGATTTTAAAAATATCTGTGATTAAAATATTTTACTCAAGAATGTGCATAGTATATCTTTAAGCATAATTATACTGAATATGGTTAAACATAATTATAGGGGTGAATTTAGGACACTTTGGATGGGGTATATTCAATTGTCGGCAGGAGAGTAAAGGTTAAAGATTTAAACATTTGATCGATAATAATTTCTCTAAAGAAAGATCGATTTCCATAATTTCTTTTTAGAAGAAAAAAACATTCTTTGTGAACATTTATTGTATTGAACGTCAATCAACTCCCTGCAGAGTCCGACAAACTCTGTTTAACTTGTATACAACAATTACAAGCATGTTTCACATATAATGACTATGAAGGTTAATGGTTCGGCTGTGGGTATCCGACGATGCAGTTAATTATAACCCGACCCAACCCCTAAGCAATGTTGGAGAAAACGGTCGTTTTACCTTTTATTCAAGCGCCGCTTTGTCAATCGAGCGGTCTTGATAGCATTAAAAAAAGCATAACTTATATCATGGACGGGGATTTTACACTTTGATTTCATGCCGCCATTCCCCATGGTTACCCTTTAAGTCGAAAAAATATTGAAGGGACAGTTGCGAATCGTAGAGTCTTTGTTGTTTGTTTTTTATTGTATACACAAACAAAATACATGTAAATCTAATAAAAAACTGAAAAATTATATTATACAAACAATAAATTGTATAAAAGTTTAATATTATATTTAAGTTTAAGTTAAAATGTGTGATTTTTATACAGATATTTTAATATATACGATTGTTTATGAAATTATAATTTTTAAATAAAACGTTTTTATAATTATCTAACAGTGGTATATTTACCAGCACGTGACATTTTTTTTGTTAACGAGCCGTCCGGTTAACTTAGTAGGTAAAGCGATGGACTGTGAATCGGGCGATCGGGGTTCGATTCCCGGACGGCGCATGTCACTTTATTTGGGATTGGTCATGAAATCCTTCTAAGGTCATTCGCACTGTACCTCTGCTCTGGCATGTACATAAGTTTCAGTTCCTTCCGAAAGTGAAGGCAACTAGTATTGTTAAACTGCTTGACAGCCTGTCCAGAAACGATGCGGTGGTTGAACTGTGCGCTTGTGAATTCAATGTGGCTAATTGTCGTGATCCGGTGTGAAAACTACCAACACCACCACATTTTTGTTAACGTCGTCATGACTGTAACATATTAATGCACGACTTTTTTTCTAAAAGTAGAAAAAAAGAGATTTTGAAGTTTTTGCTTTACGTGAGAACAGTACGTTACCAAAGGGAGAAGCTTGTTGTGAAATTTTAAAGACATAAAGCTTTTCTTTACAAATTATCAAATCTTTCTCGGCCAACAAGAACTTAATATAGCAAGATTTCAACCTAAGCTTGTTGTCGACTTTGCAAAAATTTTCTATTTTAAGGTTGCGCAACGGTTGCCCTAATGAAATTTATGTGTTCTTTATAAACTTTTACTGGTCTCAACATGAACAATTGTTCACAGATTCACTGATCCACATTAAACAATAAAAGTAATGTAAAAGACAATTATTTACTTTGACCATTTGCAAACACTACCATCTATTCAAGGCCAAAAGGTTTGTTTATCAAGGGTCTATAGTTTTGTAATAGACCCATCGTTGCGAAACAATAGAATTTCCATTACTTTCGTAGGCGGGTCTATTTTTAGGACACGAAACGCTTAAAAATCAAAACAACTAAAACCAATTTTATGTCACAAGTGTCACTAAAACTTATTCCACATATGAAATGAGCCGCGTCATGACAAAATCAACGTGATGCGTTTGCGACCAGCATTGATCCAGACCAGCCTGCGCATCCGCGCAGTCTGATCAGAATCCATGCTGTTCGCTTACAAACCCTATTACAAGTAGAGAAACTGATAGCGAAAAACATGGATCCTGATCAGACTGCGCGGATGCGCATGCTGGTTTGTTTCCATGCTGGTCGCAAACCCACTATGTTGGTTTTGTCGTGACGCGGCTCAAATGGTTCTTAAGCCGCTCAGACATCCACAGGGGTACCAAACACTCCAGCTGCGCACGATGTGGACCGAGTTTGGGACTAAAAATGTTTCTTTCCCACTGTAAACAGTCTTTATATTGGGTATGTGATAAATAGAATATTATATTCGTGTAGGTTCATTACTGAATTATATAACACGTTGATTAAAGTAATATTTTACTCGCCAGAGGCTCGCATAATATAATTTTATTCAACTCGTTCAATAACTTTAGTACTGAACCTACATTCGTTCAATATCCTCTATGTATTATTGTAATGTTAATAATTAAGTGTTTTCATAACTGCCTTGTTATTTGGCTGAAGACAGGCATATAAGCCTGAGGCCAAAGGCCGAAGGCTAATATGACAGTCTAAAGCCGAATAACAAGGCAGTTATGAAAACACTTAATTATTGACAATTTTATTAATTAACTACACATAAGCTAAATAAAATTAATGATATAGTGAACAAAAAATAACTAATGTGAAATTCCGTTGTTGTATTGCAAATGAGATTCAAGTTTTAAAAATGTCTCGGAAACCTACCGTGCAGCAATTTAAAATGGAGATTTTTTTTCAATGCAAAAAAAATGATTTTCATAATGGCCGAGCTTAAGAGCCAATCAAAAGTCTCAAGTCTCATACTAGCCGTGTTTTCTCATAAAGGCCGTGCTTTTTGCATAATGGCCTTGTTTTATGTTCATAATGCCGTGCTGAACTTCATATTAGCCTTACATTTGAAGTGAAAACGTGATTAATAATGAAAAGTTAATTAATAAAGTATAAAAATGCACGGTTTATCGTTCAAATGCCTTGTAATTAATCAATATCGGTCTTCGTAATTATATTCCTGCATATTTGAACCGTGCATTACTTTACAATTGATTTTTTCCCTTAAATATGAGCTCGATTTTTTTATCACGTCAATCTGATGAAAATCAGCTCTTAAATATTCTTACATTCTGAGGTCAGATTGTGAGGAAATAGCGTTAATTTCGAAGTCCGCTTCACGTTTCAAATTGAATCGGAACAGTATCATGCAAGAAATGCGTTTTGTGACCTGGGCTCAAACCTATGACCTCTTGACCGACAATTAGGAATATGACAATATAGATTACATCTTAAAGTATTATAAAATTTTGTAATTTTAAATTAATTACACTTTTAAACTTATATTAACGTTATCATGACAAATATATAATATTCACGTATAGTTTTTTTGTATTTGAAAGCCTGGTTTGAAAGCATAAATAAACATGAACCTCGTAAATAAATCGATTAACTTCTTGTTAATCATTTAAACAGTGATGCTAAATAATTTAAATCAAAACAGATCGTAGCTCTTAGATACGAGACGGCTAATCTCGTGTGACAAAAAAAAATATATTTCTGACATACCAAGTTCACAGTGTATCTAAAAGGAAATTATAGGCATATTTTGTTAATAGTTTCTTTATTTGTTTAGATTGTTTCTTGGAGACGAGCGATCGATTCACTGATTTTCTTGTTTGATGAAATAATGTTCCTTGTGTTCATTAATTAACTAGACCGTTTCTTAACGCACATTGATGATCGATCGCCATGAGGTTAAATCTCTGTATGATTTATGTTTGTCATTTATAATTGATAATGATATGAACTGATCTTTTTTATTTAACCTTTCACCTGTGGGATCAATAGTTATTAGCTTTTGCCATTCAGTATAGAGCCAGGCGAATTTGCACATCTTTGTAGTCACTGGTGCGTGATTAAATTTTAAATATGAACAGTTTAAAAACTTAAATGCTGAATACACTGGTAAAAGTCAAAATAACTTAACATTTTGTCATAATTGTTTTCAAATAATATTTTTCTATGCAAATATAATAAATAATCCAAATGATCCACGAACATGAGGCGTTAACGTGCAATTTTTAAAAAAGAGTTTGCGCAGTCTTTTTATGAGTAATTATTGGTCAGTCACCATTATAAAAATGAATCGTTTGAAATAAATTTACATTAACATGGCAGCGAAAAAAAATAACATAAAGTCACTTTAAAAAAATTCAACCGGTTAATAGTTAAGCATCTATAATTTTTGAACTATTGACTTTGGCTTAACTGACCTTAACTAATGTGTACGTCACTAATCAGAGCTTTTCACTAATAAGTGGTGAAGATGTACAAGCGAATAGATAGCTCAGTCAGTAGAGCCAGGGCACAGTATTCTGAGGGTTCCGGGTTCGAGATCTGGTCAGGCTGCACTTTTTCCTCACCCTGTGACATTTGGCGCCCAACAGGGGGCCGTGACTGAATATAGTTCAGAGTTTGTATTTTCTCTGTACTGATTAGAAATTCGAGAACGAATTTCAATATAGCCGGGGAAGTATGTCACGGAGAGATGATGTGTTAGCCGACGGAGAGCTCAGTCGATAAAGGCTAGGAACGGTATTCCGAGGGACCCGTGTTCAAAACCCGGTCAAGCTGCACATTTGTGCCACCCTGTGACATGTATAACACATTGTGTTCTGTTTTTAACAGAACAGATAACTTCATAGTTCATCATCTTACATATGAGCCGCGCCATGACAAAACCAACATAGTGCGTTTGCGACCAGCATCCGCGCAGTCTGATCAGGACCCATGCTGTTCGCCTACAAACCCTATTACAAGTAGAGAAACTGACAGCGAACAGCTGATCCATGCTGGTCGCAAACGCACTATGTTGTTTTTGTCATGGCATGACTCATATATTTGTCAAAGAAAAGACTAATGGTTTGCAGTAATGTCAGAACTTTGGCATGGAATTCAAAACAATTTAATATTAAAGAGATAGAACA
The DNA here is from genome assembly GCF_026571515.1 of Ruditapes philippinarum. NCBI lineage: Eukaryota > Metazoa > Mollusca > Bivalvia > Venerida > Veneridae > Ruditapes > Ruditapes philippinarum. Next base: position 107,985 of record NW_026857025.1, on the reverse strand, counting down.
GGTTTTACTTAATGCTGCCGCTAGTCCATGTGAAATTTACCATGTGTCAAATTATCATGGTGTAAACATGAGGGCGGTGGTTCAATAAAGTTGAGAGTTGGTGTCTGAGATAATGACTATGTCGTAAACCAATACCCATGTCGTAAACCAATATCAATGTCGTAAACCACCATTTAAAGTGACAATTCGGCTCATAAGAATACACAGAAAATAAAATATCATCATCATTATTAAAGGGAGTTTTTTCGACACGACGGGACAGGAAATATTTTCTTTTTGAAATGTGTTACTTTTTGATGTAGGTCTTGACCAATAACTTGTGTGCGGTTTCTTAGATCATTCTATCAACTGGTTTTTCCATAGTTTATTATTTTTATTGTGCAAAACGATCAGAGAATTGGCCTCGAATCAAACAAAAATAAGCCGTAATGACAAAACCAACATAGTGTGAATGCGACCAACATGAATCCAAACCTGCCTGCTTATTTGCGCATCTGCGCAGTCTGATGAGGATCCATGCTGTTCGCTTACAAACCCTATTACAAGAAGAGAAACTGATAGCGAACAGCATGGATCCTTATCAGACTGCGCGGATGCGCAGGCTGGTATGGATCCATGCTGGTCGCAAACACACTATGTTGGTTTTTTCATGGCACGGCTCAAATGGATTTTCAATATAATTCTGAACATAATTATTATTCTTTGCAGTTTTGTTACGTTTTGAGTACTTAACTTAATCTATGTAAGGTAAATGTATTTGAATTTTATGCTTTTTAGACTTTTTATACCTCCTTTAATATTTAAATGTTTGTTTCTAACATTCCGCATTTCCTTTCTTTAAAAATCTAAAATCATTTATTTTGGTTATGTTACCACGTTGTATAAACTTTATGTCATGATTTACGTAAACACTCGTACTTCTATTATAGCACGCCCGTTTAACTCACAACGAGTGTAAAATGTCCATCGGTAAAAATGTTGTGAGCAACTTCCGTTCCTCGTTGTGAGCACCCATCTATGACGAGTGACACGATAAACAAGGTGAGTTTTTCATAATTTGTGAAGATTACAGACATTCATGTAAAAATATCGGAATGCAGTTAGCTAGCGATGTGTTTTCCGAGTATGCACATGTAAAGATATTGCCTGTTGGCGGACAATTTGATGGAAATACCGTGCGACGCAGTCACTCGGGATAGCTGGAAAACTGGAGACAACTCCTCTTTGGACCTGATTTAACATTGAAAACGTCGATTCTTGTGACGTTTTGTGCATTGCAACCTAAAACAGATGCCCACAAGTCTTCAGCGTAAATTATTATCTGAAAATATTCGTAGAAACGAAGATATACTCTTTTTTGCTTTAATTCTCGTTGTGAGCACCATAACCTCGTTGTGAGCAAGACAAGTGCAGCGATTGTCTGGTTTTAATATGTAATTCAAATGGCAAGAATTCAATTTTTTAATCTACCAAAAGCAATCAGAACGTTTTTGTACAATAGTTTTTCTTTGCAATAGTTTTTCTTTTTCTTTTTTTGAAAATTATTCTTCATATTCACAAGTCATCAGATTAACAGAAGAACTAATTAGTGGAGGTAAATCAGGTACATGTATTTTATTTCGTATACTCTAGTGTGGCACGAGTGAACATCACGGGGTGTTTATGAATATTTCAACAATTTCACATACATGTGTTTATCCTGAGCTGAAGACTGACCAAGTTATGTAAAACAAGAAATATCACGGTAAGTTGACAATGCCCTTGAAGTGGTGCTTTGTCCTTTGATTTATGGACCAGATAGATTATTTGTTTTTGGACAATTAGATCTTCAATGTGAAGGTTATTCAAGGTCAAGGTGAAATAAATATAGGTAAGTTGGAAGGTCTTGTCCAAAGGGGCATTGTGTCCAAATATGAATTAATTCCACTTACTTATAAAGAAGTTATGACCAATGTTAAAGTTTTTGGATGTTCTAGAAGGTCATTCACGGTACAAGGTAAAAATAAATACAGATCAGTTTGCCAAAAGGGGTGTTGTTTCAAAATATGAGTAGAATCCGTATATTAATAAGGAAGTTATGACAAATTTTTAAGTTTTTGGACAATTTGACCTTCAAGGTGAAGGTCATCCAGGGGTCAAGGTCAAAAGAATATAGGATAGTTGAAAGGCCTTGTCCAAAGATGTGTTGTGCCTAAACATTATGCCAGGACATTATGGCCAATCTTAAATGTTTTTGGGCAATTTGACCTTCAAGGTAAAGGCCATTCAGGGTCAAGGTTAAAAAATACAGGTCCGTAGGAAGGTGCTAAGGGATGTTGTGTTCAAATATGAATCAAATCCGTTTACTAATAAGGAAATTATGGCCAATGTTAAAGTTTTCGGACAGATTGACGGACTGACAGACGGACAGTTCAAAACTAATATGCCTCCCTTTGGGGTATGCACAACGTCTTGCAAAGAAATGCTGCTGTGCAAAAACGTTTTAATTGCTGTGGTAGATTGAAAATTATATTTACACCATCTGAATTACATATTAAAATCAGACAAGCACTGCGCTTATCTTGCTCACAACGAGGTTTTGGTGCTCACAACGAAGATTAAAGCAAAAAATAGTATATCTTCGTTTCTACGAAGACTTTCAGATAATAATTTACGCTGAAGACTTGTGGGCATCTGTTTTAGGTTAGTATGCACAAAACGTCACCAGAATCGACGTTTTCAATGTTAAATTAGGTCCAAAGAGAAGTTGTCTCCAGTTTTCCAGCTACCCCGAATGACTGCGTCATACGGTATTTCCATTAAATTGTCCACCAACAGGCAATATCTTTACATGTGCATACTCGAAAAACACATCGCTAGCTAACTGCATTCCGATATTTTTACATAAATGTCTGTAATCTTCAAAAAATATGAAAAACTCTCCTTGTTTATCGTGTCACTCGCCATAGATGGGCGCTCACAACGAGGAACGGAAGTTGCTCACAACATTTTTACCGATGGACATTTTTCACTCGTTGTGAGTTAAACGGGCGTGTTATAGGGAGAGGGTAATTATAACTCTACCGTGGTTCTACTCGGATGCCCGTTCTTGTCTGAATTTATGAGCACCTGATGTGTTCCTCCACCAGTAAAGTTGGAGATTCACCATATGACAATACTGTGTTGGTGCGACGTAAAACCTAAATAACAAGCAAAAAAAACACAAAAGCTTTTTTTTTTTTTTTTTTTTTTTTTTTTTTTGGGGGGGGGGGGGGGTCCTTAGTGGTCATTGATTCTAGCATTTTTAAGTGTTGAAAATAAGGTACCACCGGTGCTATGGGCGTGATGGATGTTGCACATATTCTCTATCCCTCGTGTACAGACTCAATCAAACCGTTGTTTTGTTGTGATTAATAAATCCGAGGGATCACCTTTCCTCCGGATTTTTATCAACATTTGTGATGTCTCGATTGTGTATTGTTAATGTGTGTATTGAGCTAAGCATACAGGAGCTCCGTCGTATTTAGATTTGAAAATATATATTTCTCAACGACTGCAAGAGTTTGAACTTATCTTTATCTCTTAAACCAAATGTAATTATGTTGTCATTTTCAAGTACCTAACTTAGTCTTTTAGTCAGATTTTGTTGAGTGAGTCATCGTTCACATGACTTTTTTTTCCAAACAATTTACGTTTTTCTGTCACACAAGATAAAACATGTTTCCCCATTTTTTGTTTGTTTTTGAGGTTGCGCAATTGACAACGGCTTGCCATTGCGAAATACGTTTGCTTTACCCTATGTACTACAGACTGATTTTAACACGAAAAGTTTGTGTTATTACGGAAACGATAAAGGGTCTCCATTAAATGAGATCATGAGGTGTAAAATAACTGATTTTTGTCCGATTTGATTGCATGTTTAACACAAATCAATTTATTTTTTTAACAAAAATTAAGAAAACAAAAATTATTTCGATGACCTTTTCTCGATATGCTTGTCAGGGCGAAAAGGTATATTTTCGCCTTTTGTCTTTTTGTAAGAAAAAAATCGCGCAGACAATAAAAACATTTTGAGAAAAAAAAACAAAGATGACAAAAAATGGTCTTGTATTTGAGAATTAATAAATTAATTGTGTTAAAGCATCAAATCGAACAAAACTCAGTCGTTGTACACAGGGACTCGACACAGTGTTTGGGTAATGTAAAAATAATTCTAGAAAAATATATACTGTATATATAAGATATGGACTTTTTATTATATATACAGTTTATATTTTTTCTAGAATTACTTTTTTACACTATCCCAACACTGCGTCGAGTCCCAGTGCATAATCACACTTAATGAAGGCCATTCAACGTTTCCGTATGTTATAGATTGAACTATTTAAGTTAATGGTCACTTACGTAAAACACAATTATTTGCGTTGACAACTTGTAAACACTACCATCTATTAAACACCGACTACTTTATTTATCAAAGGTCAACAATTCTGGATTAGACATCTTAGCTCGCATGCGGGCATGTACTTTGCTAGACAAGATTTGGTCACGCGAAACAAATAAAAATATTGACTGAAAACAAACAAAAAAACTATTCATTAAAGATAAACTAATATCCTTTCATAAACTAAATTTATTTGATGATTGTAGACGTATCGTAGTTATCAAATCAATGTAATTATATCAGGGTTTCTCTTAAAAGTACAATACACTAGATTGTGCATTTAGTACGAAAGACCGGTGGGGACATTTCGGTATCATGAATTCCGATTTCATCTTCACGAAATCACGATTTCATTCGTGAAGTTGAAATCGTGAATTCACGAGTTGAATTCGTGAATTCATGAAGTTGTAATTTCCCCCACCGGTCTTTCGTAATTAAGCCAAATGAATGCGATGCGGTGACTGAACTGTGCTCTGGTAAATGTGGCTTACCTGCCGTGATCTAAACTGAAAACTACCACTACCAACACCATCACCATCACATAAATGAATAGTATTTTTGGCACAGAGGGTAAACATGTCAAATTGTGTTGTATCGTCTTGTAATTATAGATTCAAAACATGTATGATGCTTATCACTTACAGAAAATAGAGCTGAATAGGAAGTTATTTGTGTTAAAGGTAGCAAAATGTAAATAAAGTAGTTTTTTTTCTTGAGTTCCTAAATACTGAACAAATTGCCAAAATGCAAAGAAGCCAATGTCATTTTTCTGCCTCTTTCCTAATAATGTAAATGTATAAATTAATACATATAAACTGAAGTTCACAAGAGTTTCAGATCAAGTCTGAGAATATTTATATCAAATAAGTATATTTTTAATTAATTGTTGAAACTTGAAAGTGCTAGTTTTCACATATCTTATTAGAACACTAACCAATTGAATCATGTTTTAAACTAAACTTTAACTTACTTGACTATGACTAAAGTATTTAAGGTGCAACATGTTTTACTTAGTATAATTTTAAAATGAGAATAAAAAGGGAGATAAATCTGCAGTGCATA